>NC_061830.1:29759048-29774048 GCF_019202785.1 Penaeus chinensis
CGAGAAGAAAAAATATCTGATCTGTATCTTTGTTGTCTTTTGGTTTTCGCGGGAGGGTTTTGGTTATTAGTATATTTTGTGGTTGGATCCGAAAACGCCCACGCGATAGGGACACAGTCGCGCACTTGCACAAACACACCCGCAGGCATACATGCACTCACACACACATATGCACTCATACAAACATATACGAACACATACACGAGCGTACACGACACTGTTAATCCTTCTTAGCATATATGCAGATGTCAGGATGAGCTTGTGAACACAGAACCACACCTGCATTGAAAGAAGCTTTATAGCTCTCACACTTAACTCCGCTGAAAAACGTGTGTTTGTTCTCTGTTTCTGTGTCTGTCTCTGTCTCACTCTTTATGTTTTTATCTGTCTCTGTCTCTCTCACTTTATAATTCTCTCTCTTTCTCTCTCTTTCTCTCTCTCTATCTATCTCTCTCTATCTATCTCTCTCTATCTCTCTCTCTCTATCTCTCTATCTCTCTCTCTCTCTCTCTCTCTCTCTCTCTCTCTCTCTCTCTCTCTCTCTCTCTCTCTCTCTCTCTCTCTCTCTCTCTCTCTCTCTCTCTCTCTCACTCACTCACTCACTCTCTCCCTCTCCCTCTCTCTCTCTGTTTATATTTCTTTCTCTCTCTCTCTCTCTCTCTCTCTCTCTCTCTCTCTCTCTCTCTCTCTCTCTCTCTCTCTCTCTCTCTCTCTCTCTCTCTCTCTCTCTCTCTCTGTTTAGTTTTTTTATTTATATCTTTCCATTGTACCCTCATTTACCTCGCCTCTTCTCGCGCTCCTTGCACCATTTATCTGCTTATTCTATTTATATATGCACTCTCATATATACAAGTCCCTAATCTTGTGCAGCGTAATGTTAAGAAAACAAAATGCATTACGACACAGCAGAGGATAAAAATGTGCATAAACAAAAATCCAGCATCGAAACAAAGGCACTACCGCTCCCCTCTCTTGCATGGTTTCCCCTCGGAAGAAAGAAAAAAGCACCAGTTTCCCCTCGTGAGGATTTGAGATACAAAGTGTATCGCTCAGGGACGCGGACGGGGCCTCCTCGCAGCCCGCCCTCAAGCGACAACCTTGAGAGAGGCAGCAGCGTTGAGCCCTAAAGGGATGATGCTAACCTGGAGTGACACTTGTTGCTCAGGGGTCCCGCACGTCCCCTCCTCCTCCTCCTCTGCCCTTTCCTCATGCTCGTTTTCATATTTGGATTTTTCTCCGTTTTACTTTTTTTTTTTTTTTTTTGTCTAATGATGATTGTTTTGTTTCGTTATTTGTGTTTTGTTTCGTTTTCTGTATATTCTTAATCTTCATTATTTTTTGGTTCATTATTTTCTTCTTCTTGTTGTTCTTCCTCTTCTTCTTCTTCCTCCTACTCCTCCTCCTCCTCCTCCTCCTCCTCCTCCTCCTCCTCCTCCTCCTCCTCCTCCTCCTCCTCCTCCTCCTCCTCCTCCTTCGCCTCCTCCTCCTCCTCCTCCTCCTCCTCCTCCTCCTCTTCCTTTTCTTCTTCTTCCTCCTCTTCCTCCTCCACAGCTTCCCCCGCCTCCTCCTCCTCCTCCTCCTCCTCCTCCTCCTACTACTACTACTACTACTACTACTACTACTACTACTACTACTACTACTACTTCTACAACAACAACAACAACAACAACAACAACAACAACAACAACTACTACTACTACTACTACTATTATTACTACTATTACTTCTATTACCACTACTACTACTACTGATGCTGCTGCTGCTTTCCTTTCTTTATCTACTCCTTAAATCACCTCTCTCTGCATCCCTCCGAAAGTTCATCGACCGCGTCACGATTAGAACACGAATTCAAAATAAGAGTTAATGATCGACGATGAGGAGAAACGGAAGAAGAAGACGAAGGCGAAGAAGAAGAAGAATAAGGTGGTGGTGGTGGACGTGGCGGTGGGAATCTCCCCCAGGCGCAGAAATTGGTCGCAATGGATCGCTTTTTTTTGTTATGCTGACGATGTTTCGGTAGCAATACTAAATTTTTTTGTCCCTCGTTTTTTTTATTTTCAGTGTGAACCTGAGTATCGTCTTTGTCAGTGTTGTCAAAAATCTTGATTATCGTGTTCTGTTTTATCACCATCACTCATTTTATCACCACGAGCCTCGTTACTCATTTTATCATTATCGTAATCGACTATTATTAGTATTAGTATTAGTGTCAACATTGTGGAAAAAGCAGTTTATGTTTTAGTCAGAAGGGATTTCGATAAAGATAAACAAAGAATGAAAAGAAGGAATGTATTTATTTATATTTTATCTGTCTCCCTTCTTTTACTTAAATTAAGCAAGCACCATTAGGGGACACTTTTGAAGCTAGGTCGTCACTGCAAATTACAAAAACAAACAAGCAGCTACTTACCCAGCCCACGTCGCCCACCCAAACCCGCCCAGCACGACCGGCATCGACCTTAACTGCCACGCCAATGTCAGTCAAAACAAGACGTAAAGATCCGCCCGGTATTATGGGCGCCTCTGAGGGGTGTCTGTGGGGGGGGGGGCTGTCTCCGTATGATCTCTTAGTAACCAAAGACGCATGTGCTGCATATGTGCAATTATGCAACGTAGGTATTCGTTAATTATCCTGCATATCAAGCGAGCGAGCACGAACCCGCGCGCGCGCGCGCCCACACACACACACACACACACAAACACACATACACACACACACTCACAAATGAACAAACAAACATACACGCGCACACACACACACACACACACACACACACACACACACACACACACACACACACACACACACACACACACACACACACACACACACACTCACAAATGAACAAACAAACATACACGCACACACACACACACACACACACACACACACACACACACACACACACACACACACACACACACACACACACACACACACACACACACACACTCACAAATGAACAAACAAACATACACGCACACACACACACACACACACACTACACCTACACCTACACCTACACCTACCGTCACCGCCCACGCTAGCTTGCAACTCGGTGTTCGTTGCAGGTCGATCCGTTAGAGCGCGCAACGGATTCAGCTGTGTCACTTGAATAAGCGTTTGTTTTTTGTATTTTCTTTTCTTTTTGTTTTTATGTCTTTATCGCTGTCTTTTGTCGTCTGAAGTTAAGGGTTCGGTGACACTGCCTTCACCGTTATTAAGATGTATTTTTGTTTGCCTACTTTTAGTGCTGTTTTTATGAGTGCGTTGTATCAGTAGGTGGCGTGTGTGTACGTGTGTGTGTGTGTGTGCGTGTGTGTGTGTGCGTGTGTACGTGTGCGTACGTGTGCATGTATATTTTGTATGTTTGATAGTATTTTATGACTACACATGTACTCTTATGGACAAGTGATGGCGCATGACGGTTTGATGGCCCGAGTGGGTGGCGGTCGGGGGGAGGCCGCAGTACACCACAAACTAATTAAGAATGGATGTAAGATGCATTAAGGCGACGATAAAGGCGCTGTACTGGCAGCTGGATTTGACGTTTTGTATATAGATATATAGATTAGCTGATACGTTTCTTGACTTTATAGCCAAGACTGTACTACGCCATGTTTGTTTATGTCATATGGCTGTAATGGTAAATGTATTGAAAGTAGGGGAGATATCATTAACGTCCGAGCCACTGAATAAATGCTTGTCTTGGTAGGTTATTTATACTGCGCGGTTTACTTGTAGGGCTTTGCATGACGACGAATTCCTGTGAAGAAAGCTCGACGTCTTTTTTATTTGATGAAAAGCAACAATCTCTAGATTTATATGTCCACATTTATCACACTAGACTGGTTACATCACTTACACTGGTTAATGACAGCATTATCTTTGATTCTTGCATCTGTTGCAAAGATTAATACGCGAGCTGTTAGCATGTTTTAGCGTCCAACGCCAGACAAAGAAAAATTAATCAGAAGTGTCCCCCTCAGCAAAGGAACACTCTCGAGTTACTTTGCAAACGGCAGAGGGCGCAGCGGGACGTGGCAAAGTTCGTGTCGAAACAGTTGCGTATTGTTAGGCATGAGTGAAGCGGGGGGCGTGGGGAGGACCGTCGGGTGAGGGCAGGGCTTGGTTTGAGGGTTAACCATGATCTCTCGAGCGCTGGCGTAGTGTTACCTCACGTGTTGGTTAATGTAGTAGTTGATAATGGGTCATGTAGGGCCGCATGTTGGAGGGTCAGAGTTTGTTGTGACGACGATAGCGCGGCCCGGGCGGCATCGGGCGGCAGAGGCGGGGGAAAGGTCGTCTCGAAGAGGACCTCGACGACTCTATCTTTATATCCGACCCTGGCGCTTGAGACTGCTCGCTTTGGATCCTTGTCGCGCTGTCTTTAATGGAGTTTTTAGTGCGTGTGTGTTATGATTTGTGTGCGTGTATTTGTTTATGAATAGCGTCGTTCGGCGTGTTGTTATTGTAAGAGTAGATATGTGAACTTCTTTGATTTCAAGGATGTACTAGTTCAGTAAATTTTTGTTCTTCTTTTCTACTGTACACGTTTTCTTCATTTTTACTGTATGTTCATTTATACAAGTTAAAAAAATAAAAACCGGAAAAATGCAATTTGTTTACACCATTACGTCTGGACTAATGCATTTTGTATAAGACCTTAAATCAGTAGCATATTTTTATACAAAACGTTCCAGTACTACTCATCAAAAAAATTGCTTGAAAATTAAACAAAGACCAGAGAAATACACAGTTAGGTGAGGATGTAGGCCTCTAACCTCCACATGTTGCCATCGTATAAAGTACATCAAACAGGTATTTAGTCCTTGGGAGTCTCATATTGGCCCTCCCTATGGGGCTATAGCAGGGACTTTACTAGCAGTATACTACAGAGCGCTACAGTCTATTGCCACACCTCTGCACCCATTCCGTAACCTCTCTTGCCTCTCCTCCGTTCTTCCGACCCTCCCTTCTGCCGGAGACTCAGGGTTGGGGGGGGGGGGGGATTAGGCTGTAGATTTTCTTTGCGAGGAGAAGGAGAAGTAGAAGGAGAAGGAGAAGTAGAAGGAGAAGTAGAAGGAGAAGGAGAAAGAGGAGAAGAAGGAGAAGGAGAAGGAGAAGGAGAAGGAGAAGGAGGAGGAGAAGTAGAAGAAAAGAGAGAGAGAGAGAGAGAGAGAGAGAGAGAGAGAGAGAGAGAGAGAGAGAGAGAGAGAGAGAGAGAGAGAGAGAGAGAGAGAGAGAGTACGACAGTAGACGTGCGTACCAACAGATAACGAGTTCGGGCATATGTCACTCATTATCAAGTCATTACATGATTGCGTGTTATAGCAGGTAGTTAAAAATGCATCTTCAGGAGGTCTGTAAACATTGGATTAAGTCATTTTCCTTTCTTAAATAAAATATTGTGAAAGAAAACAATCCGAGTTCGAATGAGGTGCTGTAAATGAAGCGTCAGAAACTGATAAACTTAAAAAATAATTTAGTATCTATTAAAAAAAGTAGAATATACCATGAACCTTTTTTAGTCTGTTATGAACATGGAGTTCTTGGGAATCAGTTTTTGTCACAGTTTATGTAAACACATGTCGACTTTACGCATACTCCTTCCGCTTTTACAGGATTCAGAACTAAATTTGTTATCACAGACACGTCAAGAGAGACAAGGCACCCTTGTGGGAGTTATCGCCGGGCCTCCCTCGCTGGCTGGCAAGTGCTCGAGGGGAAAGGGAAAAGGAGAGGGGAGGGAGGAAGCGTGACATGGAAGGAGAGAAAGGGAGTAGAACATAATGACGATATGTGATATATGTGGGCATCGTGTGAGGCAAGATGGTGGACAGTGACACTAAGAAGTGGAATTAGATTGAGGGAGAGAGAGAGAGCGAGAGAGAGAGAGAGAGAGAGCGAGAGAGAGAGGAGAGAGAGAGAGAGAGAGGAGAGGGGAGAGAGAGAGAGCGAGAGAGAGAGAGAGAGAGAGAGCGAGAGAGAGAGGTGAAAAAGCATTTAGAAACGAAAAGATAACCAGTGAAAGATAGAGAAGAGAGAGAGGAAGCCAGGAAGAAAGTCCGAGGGAGGTTTTCGAAACGGATGAAGCAGAGCGAGGCAAAGCGAGAAAGAGAGAAGCGGAGCGAGAGGAGAGAGAGAAGGAAAATGGTTAAAAATCAGCTTTAAACCACAAACGATTAACCGTCTACAAATATACACAGAAAAAAGACGTTTCCATCCGCCCTGGCAAGAAGGTCACGAGGGGGGGGTTTTTTTTTTCGAAACTTTTTTCCCCTCCTCCTTTCCCCCTTCCCCCCCCTTTCCCCCCCTCCCCTTCCCCCTCCCCCTCCTCCTCCTCCCCCCCCTCCTCCCCCTCTCCTCCCCCTCCTTTTCCCCCCCTTCCCCCTTCCCCCCCCCCTTTTCCCCCTTTTTTTCCCCTTCCCCCTTCCCCCTCCCCCCCCCCTTCCTTTCCCCCCCCCCCCTCCCCCCCCCCCCTCCCCCCCCCCCCCCCCCCCCTTCCCCCCCCCTCCCCTTTCCCCCTCCCCCCTCCCTCCCCCTCCTCCCTCCCCCCTCCCCCCCCCCCCCTCCCCCCTTCCCCCCCCCCCTCTTCCCCTCCCCCCCCCCCTCCCCTCCTTTTCCCCCCCCCCCCTCCCCCCCTCCCCCCCCCCCCCCCCCCCCCCCCTCCCCCTCCCCCCCCTTCCCCCTCCCCCTTTCCCCCCTTTTCCCCCTCCTCCCCCCCTCCTCCCCCCTCCCCCTCCTCCTCCTCCCCCCCTTTCCTCCTCCCCCCTCCTCCTCCCCCCCTTTCCCCCTTTCCTCCTCCCCCTCCTCCTCCCCTCCCCCTCCCCTCCCCCCTCCCCCTCCTCCCCCCCCTCCTCCCCTCCTCCCCCCCTCCTTCCTTTTCCCCCCCCTTTCCCCCCTTTCCCCCCTCCTTCCCCCTCCCCCTCCCCCCCCCCCCCCCTCCCCTCCCCCCCCCCCTCCCCCCCTCCCCCCCCCCCCCTCCCCCTCCCCCTTCCCCCCCCCCCCCTCCCCCTTCCCCCTTTCCCCCCCCCCCTTTCCCCTTCCCCCCCCCCCCCTCCCCCCTCCCCCCCCCCCCCCCCTCCCCGCCCCCTCCCCTCCCCCCCTCCCCGCCCCCCCCCCCTCCCCCTCCTCCTCCCCTCCTCCTCCTCCCCTTCCCCCCCCCTTCCCCCCTCCCCCTCCCCCCCCTCCCCCCCCCCCCCTTATTTCCCTCCTCATCTCTTTCGTTTGGGGGGCCCGAAAATTTCAGCTTTTAAACCAAGCGGAAAATCATCAACTTGAAAACCCCGGGTTTGGAATAACCCCCGCCCTTTCCTTGGTCATTTTTTCTGACCTTAAACCCGTCCTCATTTTTGCCTGTTTTTATTTACTTTTTTTTATTTAAAGTTTTGTCTTTTTAATGGGGGTATATAAGTGTTTTTTTAAAAATGTTTTTAAAACAAAATAAAAATTTGCCAGGGTTTGATAAGCGTGTGAGCAATGGTTATGATATTATTTTATCTATTCATTTTTATCATCGCTCCTTTTTATCATTATTCCCTGTCAAGGACCTTGCCAGCGCCATTAACATATATCGTGTCTTGAGCAGCTAATGCTGATGATTATGTTAATTTCAAAAAGAAAAGAAAATTAACTATGTAAGTAATGGCATCAGTGCGACTTCCAGTAACATTTGCAAATTGATTACAAAGTTCTTCATTAAAGATGATAAGATCAACTCTAACGATGTATGTAATTAATGCGAATGAAAAACACGGTAAAAATATAAATGACCTTAATGAGAGAGATATCTGCTTATCGAACTGATAAAACCTGAGCCAATTAAAATTCTGGCAGAAGTGTCGGCTTGTCCGGCCAGCAGTTCCCTAAACTAGTTACCATACGCGCATATGGTAACTTGCATACCATTACCTCGGTGGACATGTGCAGCTGCCACTCATACTGTCACGCTCGAGCCGTACCGTCGTCCTTGCAGTTCCTGTATGATCGCAACTAATAAGAGCGTAAAAGTAAATCAAGGGAAATATTGAATAAAAAAAAAAAACAGTCGTCTGTGGTAGCGGAGTAGGTTATGGGTCTGATTTTGTGTGCCGTATTGAGATGCGAAACAACAGTAAGTGTCAGCTGGCGTCAGCAACGGGCGTGACAGAGGCGGAGTGACAGCACAGCGGCTCTTGCTTACGTACATCGTGTCAGTGGACGAGGGATGCTGATGTGGTCATCTTAATTACTGTGTTTAGTGATGCTTTCGTCGCCTGTAATTTTAGCTCGCCTTTTGCTGGATTTTGTTTACTTTCATTTATATCCTCCTTTTCTTGAGACCCGAGCTTGAGATGGAGGCACAGGAAATTAGAGACGTGTGTGTGTGTGTGTGTGTGTGTGTGTGTGTGTGTGTGTGTGTGTGTGTGTGTGTGTGTGTGTGTGTGTGTGTGTGTGTGTTTGTGTGTGTGTTTGTGTGTGTGTGTTTGTGTGTATGTGTATGTATATATATATTTATATATGTATACATACATACATACATACATACATACATACATACATACATACATACATACATACATACATACATACATACATACATACATACATACATATATACTGCTTAAATTTTCGTTCAATTTTCCTTGTCGCGCGTTTATGTCGACCTGTTGCATAATAGAATCATGCGCATGACTTCATATAAACATATGGCGTAGTTTGCTCATGGCACTTACCCTCTCGGTGCCATCTCAAGGTCATTGACATAGACGCGAGTATTACGTCCCTTCGGAGATTAACGGAAAAGGAGAAGAGGGAGAAAAGCCCCCCCCCCCCCCCTCCCCCCGGGTTGTTACGACTTCCCCCATCGAAGACCTTCCATAATCCTCTTTGGTCGTAGTATATACATTTGACATGGATATGGCACTTGACATGTTTAGCAGATGCTTAACCAGTATCTGTATGAAGGGTCTGTGTATTGCCAAGGTCAAGGGATAATCTCAAAAATTCTCAGACGATCGTACCCATCACGGGAAAAATATAATTGTCCACGTGGTTATTATTATTTTCTTTTAAGGCTATCGTATTCTGTTAAGTAACATTACACCCTAAGAGTCACGAACTAGAACTACCAGTCTCTGTAGAGGGCGTGAATGGTTGGACCTTTATTTCTACATATGCATTTGGAAGGAAGGGACATCTAATGAAAGACATGCTCCCGAAAGACGTGGTTGGATTGCTTGTTTTATAAACGCTTTTATATTGTCTTTGTCCATTTTAGATTCTCCTCTTGGTGGCTAATTAAGTCAGTCTAATTTAAGAATCAAGACTGAAAACCGACGAACATTTAATATTGGTCAGTCGACCATTCTGAGCAAACACGTTATGTCTGAAGCCTCTAATAATTTGCATGAGACCGTGAATAAATCCCAGCATCCGGGATCTCCGAGGTTGCCGTTATTACACCTCAGAAATCTTCCTTATCTCCCTTCACCTCCGCCATCCTCCTGCCCCCCACCCCCTCTCCTCCGTCCGTATCCCTTTCTTCACCTCTGTCTCTTCTCCCTTCCCCTTCTCCCTTCCTCTTTTCCTCTCTTAACCCCAACCTTATCTCCTTCCTTTCCCTCTCCCTTCGCCATCGTCCTCCGCCTTTCACCTCCCCTTCCCTTCCCCCCTCTCCCTCCCCCACCCTTTCCCTCCTCTCTCCTGGCGGACAATACAAGGCACAAAGGTCGTATTATGAGGGTATTTGGTCGTGAGCGAGAGCATAGAAGCGAGACTGTATACGGCCAGGGATTGAAGGAGCATTGGGGAGGCGGCGGCGGCTCTCCTCAGGATTTCAGGATGCGGGGGGGGGGGGGGTCCTCCTAGTTTGTGACGTGTCCTTAGGGGTTTAACGCAGAAGGCTTTTGATATTTATTCGATGGGGTGTTTCATGTCTGCGGTTAGTTAACGGGTGTAATTTTTTGTCGGAAAATGGACTAAATACTTGTTAAATAGCTTGAGGGGCAAGCTAAGTGGGAAAAAAATGTAACCGTAGTCAAACCTTCCCAGCTGACAGGCAGAGAAGCAGGCACGCAGGAAAGAAAGCAGGTACGAAAGCAGGTAGAAAGGAGGCCAGCCAGCCTGCCAGCCAGCCTAGCAGTAGATATGCAATCATATAGATAACAAGACAGGCGGACAACTAAGTGAATTTAAGGACTTGAACAGACATCTAGAAAAACTGAATCGTTTGCGCACATTTCGTTACAGCAAGTATAGAATCAGCCACAGCCCAGCCCGACCCTGCTAATGCGTTCATATGGATGTAATATGAATGCTTATGACCCTTGGAAGGTGTTTCGTCACCACGGTTGGTCTAGCAGTGTTGCCATTTCTGAAATTCCGAAGGTTCCCCCTGAAGTGACGAAGAAGGATGCGAATAACTGACCCGTAACTTTTAAAAAAATATATCAATAGATATGTAAATGTAAGAGAGGGAAAGAGATATACATAGAATAACTCTAACTCTAGACTGCATTTGCCAGAGAGGAGAGATCCTGAGGAGAGCAAGAGGCGTTGACCCGGCGAAGTGGAAGCACTCGATCAGTATAGCGAGACAGACAGTGACCCGCCACACGCGAAGAGTTGAGTTACATAATGATCAGATTCGCGAACTCGAGATAAGAGAGATAGGGAGAGGTCGTATATCTCCATCGTACTAACAGTAACGAGGGTGGGATGAGATCTTTAAAAACGTGGCTAGATATGTGAGAGTTTTTTTATTAACTTTTTTTTCTTCTTCTTTTTTTCGTTCCCCGTTCCCCGACTCTCTCAGTTTTTGTGAATTTGTGTTGACAATCTCATAATTATCGCTTGGCGTTAGAAAAAATGAGAAAATGAAAGTTGCCTGCGGGTTCTTACGGGCACAGTTAATTTCGGAGTGAAACTCAATATAGTTTCGGGAAGGATAAAAACAGCAGTAAACGAGTTATTTACGATGGCACTTGGAGGCAGAGAGGAAATTTTACGCTTAAGGACACCACTGTAATCAAGTAGATATTGCGTTACTTTTATTCATAAGGACACCAGGCTTATCATACTGGACTATGTGTTTCTCCTTTGTTTACAAGATTAATATACACTATGAATGTGAATATGTGGAAAGTAATACGTCATATGGCAACTTTATATTTATTGCTTTCAGTAAAATTTCAAAAGATAACAAACAAAAAATCAACGAGCGTAGGCAAAAGTCATGCTAGTGAAGAGGCTCATTAAGTCCATTTGCTTGTGATGAGTCATGAAAGAATAGGCCTTATGGACATGAAAATACATTGGGCGGACGGAAAGAAGTGAAACGAGAAGAAAGTACCATTTTTGACTTTAAGCAGTAAAACATATATATAATAATGATAAATAAAAATTAATAAAAATGAAAAAGTAAGAAATTCACATAGAAATTCGTGCTTTCAAACTTTCAGATTTATGATGGAAGTCAATCTCCATGCCATCGATCATTCCAGGCCTATCAGAGTGTGTGAACATGGGGAGTTTAGAGCCCCCCCCCCCCTCTCTCTCTCTCTCTCTCTCTCTCTCTCTCTCTCTCTCTCTCTCTCTCTCTCTCTCTCTCTCTCTCTCTCTCTCTCTCTCTCTCTCTCTCTTCTCTCTCTCTTTCTTTCCATCTTTCTCCTCTTCTTCCCTCCTTCCCTCCCTCCCTCCTTCCCTCCCTCCCTCTCACGAGCAGTCTGTAGGTAGGCCTAGCGGAGAAGGGAGGAGACAGGTAGATCCCCCTCTCTCTCCTGGAGTGGATCAGAAAAAAGGTAGGCCTCCCTTCTGTACAGGGGAGGGAATAAAGCTCGATGTATAGAGGTGGCGGGGAGTGAAGGTAAGCCTTCAAAGAGATAGATAAAAAGAGAGAGAGAGAGAGAGAGAGAGAGAGAGAGAGAGAGAGAGAGAGAGAGAGAGAGAGAGAGAGAGAGAGAGAGAGAGAGAGAGAGAGAGACAGACAGAGAGACAGAGAGAGAGAGACAGAGAGAGGGGGAGGGGAGAACGAAAGAAAGAAAGAAAGAAAGAAAGAAAGAAAGAAAGAGAGAAAGAAAGATAGAAAAGAGATGAAAGAGAGAAAGATTGAGGAGGAAGACCCAGCACGTCGGGGGTCTTGCGGCCATTTCGAGGTACTGGCTTGCTTTGTGCTGCCTTTGTACGGGGGATTAGCCAGCGTGCGAGGAATGTGGATACGCCTTAACCCTTACCTTAAATCCGGATTTGTTGACAATGAACGAGATATTATAGAGGTATAAGCGATCCCATGGGAGAAAGGGTTGTATGCAAAGTGTAATTCTTTTCATCGTTATGTTCGTATTTTACGGTTGTTTTGGTGTGAGAATAATACAAGCAATGAAATAATGCTGCTAATGTATGTTGGATATTTGTATGTCATGGGAAGAAGGAGATAAAACAAATACAAAGGAAAGAAGCACAAACGACGTTAAATCACACTGTATTATTCAACATTTACGCATTATGCAACGCCACTCAGGACTCCACCATAAAAAATGTTTTCCCTGATATATTAGAATGGGGGAGAATGTATAATGTATGAGGAATAAAAGAAGAAAAAAATGAACGAAGGGAGAGAGAGAGAGAAGCCGAGGAAATGAACGTATGTTTGCCAAACGCGGCTCTAGTGGGAGGAAAGAAGGTCAATGGCGATTTGCATGGGATTTGACCCTTTGTTGATCAGCTCTCGAGGGGCAACTTATCGTGCTCTCGCCAGCGTGTGCGTGTCTGTGTAGACATGTGTGAACGCGCGTGTGTGAGGGAAGGGGCATTGTTTGTGTGTTGGGGAAAGGAAGGAAAGTGTGCTTGTTTGTATGTATGTATGTATGTATATGTATGTATGTATGTATGTATGTATGTTTCACTGTGTCTGTTTGAGTGTCTATACGTGTGTTGTTTTTTGTATGTCTGCGAACATGCACGAGTATTAGCATTAGTGCGTGAGTTTGGGCGTCGCATAAACACACTTCTTTGTCCTTCTATAAACGTGTCTATGGAATACGAAGGCGTTCGGACATGTTTGTTGATTTATCTTAATGTGAGTTCGCCCTCCCGTCGTGTTTGTATGCACACGGTTTAATGCCTGCGTGTCTCTGTGTATACTCGTCTCTGCACGTATTGTAAGCCCTGGTGTTTATTTCCTTGCGCTGTGATGGCTGCTTGTGTTTGAGGGAGAGAGGTGTTTATACGAAGGGAGGCGAGGGAGGGAAGGAGCGAGATACACCGTTAGACAACGCCAGAGTCCCAGAGTGCCCCTCTCCTCAGCCCTTTCGTGATTGGCTAATGCCAGTGTTCGGGGGATGCGATAATACCCGTTGGGGGGAATGATTGATTATTGGCTGTCAATTTTTTAATCAGTCATTATTACCCGAGGTGTATCTCGTGATTACCCGCATGTCGATCTGCCGCCTCTTGTCGTGTGTTATCCCTAGGGTCCTTGGCTCCTCGTCAGCAATTTGGCTGTTCCGGTTTTTGCCTTTTTATTGGGTTTTATGTTTTATTCATTTGCAACGTGTCGTTGGGCTGTGTGGAATAGGTTTGTTTTCAATTATCCCGCATTTCCTTTAATATTTTATTTATTCTTATATATATACGATTTTCCTCAAATGAATTATTCCCGCCCTCCCTTCTTTCCTTCCTCCTCCCTCCCTCACTCACTCTCTCATTCTTCCTTCTTCAGTCCCCCTCTCTTTCTCTCTCTGTCTCTCTGGAAGAAGACCCAGTAAACCCTGCCGTCTGAGAGAGAGTCTGGGTCAAGGCTCCGTGTTGTTGTGATGACTGGCTCAATCTGGCTGACGTTGATGTCAAGTCGTCAGCATCAGAAGTTGGAGGGACCTCATGACTGGTGGCTGTGTTTATGGTCTGCGGTAGCGATAATATTTAGAACGCGAATGGCATCAGGGATTGAAAATAAAGTAATATTATTGGGTGTGTTTTTTTTGTATCTTATTTATTCATCCCATGTTCTTTCTCTCTCTTTCCCATTTACTTCCTGATTTGTTTGTTTTCCATCTCCCCTTTCCACTTCCCTCCCTTTTTCTTCCCCTTCTCTTTTAGAAATTTAGATGGAACAGTTACAAGGTCTAGTATCAAGATTTGCCCGGCGCTTTAGGAGAAGAAGCCGCTTGATCACTGTCGCCCTTTGATATCTCACCCCAGTGTCGTTCCTCAGCTTCAGCATCCCGCTTGATCAGGAACTCGTTGCAGGAACCTGTCCAGGTACACTTCGACATTACCAGGAGCTGCTCTGGGTATCTTTGATGGCCGAGGAAGGGAAATTTTCTTTTCTTTTTTTCCTTCTTTTTAGTTGGCATAATTTGGGAAACGGCAAGAAAGTTTTAGAAATGCATTTTTCCGTAAACAGATATATCCATATATCGATAGTACTTTGAACATGATTATATCCGCTGATATAAGACTTTCGGTTGGTCACTTGAATGCTCTATATATCAGGATAACAAAGACAAATTCGTAAAACACGAAACCAAGGAACATATTTCCCGTAACTTTTAGCTCGGCGACATCAGACAGACCCATTAAGTCCGGGCGTCACGGCAACGAAGCAAATGTCGGCAGCTGATAAACATGTCATATAAGTGTTCGAGGAGCATTAAACAACGCCACTTCCACCTTGGATTGAGAGCAGCGCATGTCCCCTGCCTCAGTCCGGCGCCATGGGGCCCCATGACGCCGTCAACGGAGAGCACTGCCTCGCCCCGATGTGTCAGTGTGGCGTGTGCGGGGAGCTGCCCGAGCTCGCGTTGGGGCGTCCGGGCGCGTGGCCTTCTGAGTGGACACGAAGGTCGAAATTCCATTTTGCTTGCAAGAGACTGGATAATTGATCTGAAACATAATTCATTTATGAGATTGATTATCAAGTATGATGGAAAGGGAAGATATGTTTTTCTACATTACGGTTTTAGTGATAACGTTATGAAGTATACAAGGTGCGTCTTCGTCTGTGACCATTTGTGCTC
>NC_061830.1:29781548-29784048 GCF_019202785.1 Penaeus chinensis
TTCTCTCTCTCTCTCTCTCGCTATCTATCTATCTATCTATCTATCCATCCATCTATCTATCTATCTCTCCCTATCTATCTTTATCACTATCTGCCTTCCTGTCTATCTATCTATATGTCCATCTATCGGTCTATGAATCTACCTTTCATACAGACAAAAAGGCAACCCAAATCCTACATTTCTTTCCTAAACTTTGCATCTTGCAAGGTGTTGCAGAAGGCGCTCAACCTCCTCCCCCTCCCCATTCATCTCCCACCCCCCTCCCCCGCCCCGGCTCCCTAACGGTTTGATGTTTCACTAATCTCAGTCGCCTAGATTATCCCATCTGTTCTGCATTCTGCTTTCTTTGTCTGTTTGTTTTATGCTTTGTTTTTCTTTCCTTTTGCTTTTTAACCGGTATCAGTGCTATCAGCTGGTGTCATGTTTATCATTATCAACATTATCTTCTATCGTTATCCTCCGGCTTCCAAGCTCTTCATCCTGGTTTTCGTACTTCTATGATTTATGGATGATGTTAGATTTTTATGTTTTATTGCGTCTTTTATTGATCGTAAAATTGATACGGTGACCCAGATGCATTTATTATTCCTGGTAATTTAGTTGAGTCTCCCGTGCGATCTCTGGAGTTGGTTGTCTTTGCGTTTAATGAGGTTTTCGTCTTTTTTTTCTAAATCTTTTTATCTTATTTCTTTTTCTGTTTTCTGGTGTTGATGTTTTTTTGTTTTTTTGTTGTTGTTTTTTTGGTTTACCTCTTCTTCCGTCGTTTTTTTTTTTTTTCTTGTGACTTCTCTTACATTTTTTTTTGCATGATTATCGCCCGCGTGCGCTCACATGGTACCTGGAGTTTAAAGAATTGTTGCATTTTGTTTTTTGCTTCTTCGTCTTCTCTCGTTTTCTTTTTTTCAGTCAGGGTTTTTTCGTCCTTCTTATTTTCCTATCTTCTCCTTCTCCTTTTTCTTGTTTTTTCTTCTTCTTCCTCCTCCTCCTCCTCCTCCTCCTTGTCCTTCTCGTCCTCCTCCTTGTCCACCTCTTCTTCTTCTTTTCTTCAACTTTTTCTTTTTCTTCTCTTTCTACTTTTCATTCCTACTTTTTACCTTTACTCTCCTTTGCATATTTCTCCTTTAGGTATTTTGCAAATGCGTGTTGCTTTTCTTCTATGAATGTTAGTTTGTGTTGCAGTCTATGAAGGTACTTTTGAGGCAACCAGTGGACAAACCTTTATGTTGCAACTTGCAAATGTCTCTTGTTACGACCTCTGAATGTCCTCTTTGTTGCAGACTGTATCTGTATCAATTTTTATTTGTCTACGTTTAAGGAATTCTCCGCTTTTTTGTGCATGTCCTTTTTGTTACGGCTGTTAGCAACTTTTCCGCCGTAGTAAACGTATACATATTTTATTATCGAATGTGTTTTTTTCTCCAACTTGGTCGCCCAGGAATGTTCAAGATCCCCTGGGCGTTAAGAGTTCTGAAGGTCGCTCTGAAGGCGCTGAAGAGTGACCTCTTGTTCTTATAACAGTGTGCAGAGCCGGAGAGGATGCCCGCCGTGCTGTAGAGGCCGCGGCGGCATTTTGGGCCTCGGCATAAAGAGCGCTACGGTCTCTCGACGCCGCGAGATAAATTCACGCCATTAATTGTTTGTGATGGATTGTCATTGCTTCTTTGGATTTATGGAGCTTAGGAGGATCCCATAGTCGACTTATTTATAGGATCATTTACACTGGCATTGTTTTTTTTTTTTATGTCGTAGCTCGTATATGCAGATATTTGGATGAATACATTTCAAGCTAAGAGGCAGTGTTAAAGAATTTCATAGTAGGTCACTGTAGACCCAGTTGCCACTTTGGGAATTACTGTGAAAATGCGAGCAAGGCTTCACGCCGGATTCCCACGAAATCCAAATGGCGAATGGGATGATAACATGTGCGACCTCGGAGTGCTAATGAGCGGGATCTGGTCGTGGCCCAATTGACAGTTCTCATAGCCGTGAAGGGATAAGTTTGAATGGAGGAAGGCTGCGAGAGAAACCGGAAGGAAGGAGGGGGGGACGGAGAGCAAATGAGAGAGAGAGAGAGAGAGAGAGAGAGAGAGAGAGAGAGAGAGAGAGAGAGAGAGAGAGAGAGAGAGAGAGAGAGAGAGAGAGAGAGAGAGAGAGAGAGAGAGAGGGAGAGAGAGAAAGAGAGAGAGAGGGAGAGAGAGAGAGAGAAACAAAAAGGAGAAAAGAGAAAGATCCAGATAAGGAGGAAAAGAGAAGAGAAGGAAGCCCCCAGCTGCGTGGATAACGAACGCGACACATCAGGCCGCAAGACACACCAAGAGGCAGACTCGTCCCTCCCTTGATGGTCTCATTTCGTCTTAAGGGGGGGGGGGGGGTGGACTCGCACGCCCATACAATTACAAAGCTAAGGACAAAGCAGGTGTTTAGTCGAGGAGGATGTCTTTGCGCTCACTCGAAGGGAAAGTTGGTTACGGCTTCTCGCTCCCTCGCCCTTTAGCCAGCC
>NC_061830.1:29794048-29796548 GCF_019202785.1 Penaeus chinensis
TTGCCTGTCTGTATGGTTGTATGGCAGTCTAAGAAAATGTTTAGTTGATTTGCGTTTACTTTTCACATTAGTCGTAACATTTATACTTACGGGGAAAAGATATTTTGTGTTCCTTTCTTCTTCCCAATGTCTCCCTCTCCCCTCTCTCTCTCTCTCTCTCTCTCTCTCTCTCTCTCTCTCTCTCTCTCTCTCTCTCTCTCTCTCTCTCTCTCTCTCTCTCTCTCTCTCTCGTTAAGAAATATGCGTCTAGTGTTTTTTATCCTCTTGTAATAGAAGAGAGCATCTGACGTAAACATTGCAGCACCGTAACCACACCCTCTCTTTCCTCTATATATCAGGTACGTCGATAAATAAACAAATATTTCTGGGTGGTGGTGCCATTTCACATATGTTCTTCGCGAGGAAACGAATAACTACAAGAAGGAGTTATCAGATAAACCCAGATAACAGGTAGAATGGACTGCCCCCTGACCCTAGCGTCAAGTGATAGACGATCGCAATGCAACAACATATTTTGACAGCGAGATAAGCGCGCGTTCCCGTTGTGTGTGTGCTGGAATGCAAAGGCAACGAAATTGTTTATAAGGAGGCTTGATGGCTGAGGAGGTGTGGCCTGTCTGTGCAGGTGAAAGTGGCGAGTACGCTGGGACGGCTTTTCAACGGAGGAATGCGCCGGGTAAACAGACAACAGTCAAGACGCCATAATGAAAGTGTCGGATAACCGAACATTAAATGCCACGGCAACAAAAGGCTAAAGCTGACTGTCACGGCGGAGGTGAAATGTTGTTTACGGTTCATAACTTTCCCGAAACAGAATTCAAAAGAGGGTACACATTCAGTTGTGGAATAAAATATAGTGAGTTAAAAGTTGAATAAAAGCACGAGGCAGGAGCAAGTTTGGCAACGGCGGGTCGAGCATCACATTTACCGCTTCGAAGAGAACATAAACTAATAACGAGCGCAGCAGCCACAGCAACAACACGAGTCATAATAATTCCTTCAGAGCCAGACTATCTCCACATTCCTCCCAAGGTCGCGGCGCAGCAGAGGCAGGTGCCGGCGCCGCGCCTCCTTTCCCCCCCTGTTCTGATGTCGGCTTGGTGCTGCTCCCCTGCCTCGGATTCGCTTCTTTTTTTCGTTTTAAACTTACGTCAACAACTTACGAGTCTCCTTGTCACTCCTTATTTACCCTTCCACCATCGGCTCTGTGTTTTATGGAGCAGTATTTGCACGACGCGCAGTTTGCCCAGCGGGAAGACCCAGAAACACATGCAGCAGTTGGATGTCTCGCTGCTCTGTCTGCCAGATGAAGATCTCACGCCCACGCTATCTCACCGTCTCACCCACCCTTTTCTTTCCTTTCCCTCTATTCCCTGATTGTTCTGACCTATCGTCCCCCACCATCTCACCCTCTTCCGCTCTTGTTTTCCTCTCCTGCTTCCAATTCTTCCATTTTCGTCCTCTCTCTCTGCATACTTAACTCCCCTTTCCCCCCCTTCATCTCCTCATCCTCCCCCCTCCCTTTGGTCCTCGCCCCCCGTCTCACTTCGCCTTCTGCAGGAGCACGTCCTCGTCATATGCAGTGTCAAACAAGCTTATTACACAGTTTATATTCATTAAACGACACTTTACGCCAGATGCAGCGGCCACAGTACGGCGGGTCATGTTTCAGGTCCCCGCTGGCGGTACATCCATCTGCGTGACATTCTTGAAGTAAAAATGACATTCTTAGAGCAAAGGAAAAATGTACCACGACTGTCCTGTTATCAGATAAACATATCATATTTGTGATTGGATTTGATGACCATCTTTAGCTTTGGGTTATGCTACCGGATATTTCGTTTTAGTGTGATTGCCATTATCGAGGATTTCTTAATATTTGCTTGTTATTGTCGGATTGTTTTTATATCACCAATTATCATCACCACCACCACCATCATCATCATCATCATCATCATCATCATCATCATCATCATCATCATCATCATCATCATCATCATCATCATCATCATCATCATCATCATCACCATCACCACTTTCATCATCATCACTTCCATCATTATCACTTTCATCATCACTTCCATCATCGTGATCGGCATCGTCGCCATCATTGCTATCGCCATCGCCATCGCCATCACCATCATCATTATCATCGCCATCGCCGTCATCATCATTATCATTATCATCATCATCATCATCATCATCATCATCATCGTCATCATCATCATCACCATCATCATCATCATCACCATCACCATCACCATCATCATCATCATCATAATCATCATCATCATCACCATCACCATCATCATCATCATAATCATCATCATCACCATCACCAACACCATCACCATCACCACCACCACCACCACCATCACCACCACCACCACCTCCATTGTTACTGAGGTTGTACTTAGTACCATAGTTAATTTTATCGTTATTTTAAGTAGCTGTTAAAAGCAATTCGCCTGTCTTTATTACCTAATAAAGCCTAGTAAAA
>NC_061830.1:29801548-29816548 GCF_019202785.1 Penaeus chinensis
GATCCCTTTCTACCTCCTCGACTTCTTCCCCCTCTTCCGTCTTCTTTCTCTTCACCCTCTCCCCGCTCCCCCTGCCCCCCCCCCCCCCCTCCTCCTCCTCCTCCTCCTCCTCCTCCTCCTCCTCCTCCTCCTCCTATTCCTCCTCCTCCTCCTCCTCCCCCCCCCCCCTTCCTCCTCCTTCTCCTCCTCTCCCTCTTCCTCTTTCTCCTCCTTGTCCTCGTCCTCGTCCTCCCTTTCCTCTCCCTCCTTCTTCTCCTATTTTTCCTCCTAATTCCCCCCCTCCTCCTCCTCCTCCTCCTCCTCCTCTTCCTTCGCCCCTTCTCCTCCTTCTCCTCCTTTTCCTCCTTCTCCTCCTCCTACTCCTTCTCCTCCTCCTTCTCCTCCTCCTTCTCCTCCTCTCCTCCTCATCCCCATACCCTCTAGAACCCCACCCGCAGTGATTGAAAGGAAAAATGAATCTGTCACTTACAATTTATATAATCCTTTCAATTTCTCGCCATTGAAATTGATGAGGGTGAATCAGTCAAGCCCTTCTGAAACTGGACCTGAGACCCCAGGGACACTGAGGTGAGAATGAACTAACCTCTTTGTACTATTCACTACTGGTGGCGTCCCCACGACAGCTGGATCACCCCTCCCTTTCTCAATGTATTTTCTTTGGTGCTCTTTGTGTTTACGGTTATGAACTTCCTTCTTTGTCTTTTCCTGTCTTGCTTTTAATTTCCCCTTTCTTTTCCGTCTCTTTCTTCTTCTGTGTGTGTTTGTAATGTGTTTCTTTCTCACTCTCTCTTCCTGATTTTTTTTTCTTCTTCGTCTGTCTCTTAGTCGTCAGCCTATCTCTCTCTCTCTCTCTCTCTCTCTCTCTCTCTCTCTCTCTCTCTCTCTCTCTCTCTCTCTCTCTCTCTCTCTCTCTCTCTCTCTCTCTCTCTCTCGCTCGTCTGTCTCTTAGTCGTCAGCCTATCTCTCTCTCTCTCTCTCTCTCTCTCTCTCTCTCTCTCTCTCTCTCTCTCTCTCTCTCTCTCTCTCTCTCTCTCTCTCTCTCTCTCTCTCGCTCTCTCAGATTGGCAAGACGTACCGATGAAATTACACGTGTGCATCTCACTTTTTTTTTCTTCCCCTTTCTCCTTTCCATTGATATCCTTGCCTCAACTTTCGCCTCTAACGTGTGCAATTGCCAGCTATCATATCCCCAGCGCTGCATTCCACCACCTGCAAGGGAGTCTCTCAGGAATGTTAAGCTTATTATTTTTGCCCCCTGTGAAAGTTCCTCCTGGCGGCTGATGTGTTACTTTTGATTCTCCCTTTCTGATCTTTCTCTCTCCTTTTTTACTCTCTCTTTCTCTCCCTTTCATCTCTTTTCTTCTCTTCTCTTCTCTTCTCTTATTTTCTCTTCTCTTCTCTGCTTTTCTCTTCTTTTCTCTCTCTCTCTCTCTCTCTCTCTCTCTCTCTCTCTCTCTCTCTCTCTCTCTCTCTCTCTCTCTCTCTCTCTCTCTCTCTCTCTCTCTCTCTCTCTCTCTCTCTCTCTCTCTCTCTCTCTCTCTCTCTCTCTCTCTCTCTCTCTCTCCCGCTTTCCTTCCCCTCGATATCTAGTAGATCTCCCATATTACCCCGATATCTGCATATTGGACCAGACCGCTCCCACCCCCTCTTACCCCCTCCCCCTCCTACTGCCCACGTCACAATGGGTCATCAGGACGACACAATGGACATGTTATACCCTCTCTGCCTGATCCGAGGTACGCGTGGGTCAAGTGTGCGTATGTATACTGCATATTCTACACACGCATACAACGGGGCTTCAATAGATTTTTAAAAAATGTATATATATATTTTTTATTTTGTTCTTTTATCTTCTTGTACATTAAACGATGAGTAGTAGCTAGATAATAATATCAAAACTCTAGAAGAACTTTTTAATAATGTTTGTCGATTACGTCACCCCACCTAATCGCGCACCCTACTGTTTGTTTGGATGCGAACGCCGATTTTTCTTTTTCTTGTGGTAGTAGCTGACATCATAACTTTTATCGGACAGCTGATTGATTTGGTATTATGATATGATTTTTGCTTCTTGTGCTGGGGATTGCCATATCGAGCCTCCTCCCCGCCCATCTTTCACACGATGTCGATTTTCCAAAATAAATCTTTGGATCGTCGAGTAGCGAGATCGCCATATTCAGAGACCATTCGGAGAGAGAATCTGTTGACTAGTTATTTGACTCCCTCTCGTCTCTCTCTCCTTCTTTGCTCTTCTTCTTCTCTTTATCGCCATGCCTCTCCTTTTACCTCCTTCTATCGTACCTTCCTTCCCTCTTTAATATTAGCATTCATATTTCTGCTTTCCCTTCCTCTTTCCATCTCCTTGCCTCCTCCCTTCCCTCTTTCCGCCCTTCCTCATTTCCACCCTCACTCCTTCACTTCTACCCTTCATGCCTCCCTACTCCTTTCCTCCACCACTTCCTCACTTCTACCCGCCGTGCCTTCCTTCTTTCCTCTCTCCCTCACTTCTACCCCTTGCCTCTTCCTGCTTTCCCCCACCCCTTCCTCCTCTCTTCCTTCTCTCACTCCCACCCTTCATCTCTTCCTCCTTTCCTCCCTCATCCTCCTCTGCCTCCCCTCCGAGTGTACCCGTTTCCTCATTTTGTGTTTTCGCGGCCGTGACCCAGTGAGGGAAGGCAGGAGTGCAAAGTCCAGCTTCATGTGGCCTGGCGCTCGTTTGTTCCTTGTCGAATGGCGTCTCGTTTTCCGACTGTTTCCTTTGGGGTCTTCCTGTGTTTGTTTTTGTTTTGTTTGACTTTGTTTTGTCTGTATATTTGGGAACGTGTTTGCTGGGTACGGCTTTCTCTTGTTGTTTTAGTTTCTCTGTCTGTCTCTAATAATTGTGTTTTTATCTTTTTATTTATCTGTGTTTATGAACAAGGCATTCAGCCGTGTGATTTGTGCACTTAAATGATAAGTGCATTAAAGTTTGTTGTATTTTGTTTTGTTTTCATTATTCATATTAATGTTGTCATATGCGTTTTTTTCTTTGTCTCGACAAATATAGATGTTATTTTATCGCGCATTATTTACATATACAGTATTAGTAGTAATATTATATATATATGTATATATATATATATATATATATATATATATATATATATATATATATGTATATTTATGTATGTATTACTCTGAGTTGGGTTGGTGTTCTTTTTTCGCTTTTGCAGTTCATTATCAGAAAATTTATTTAGCCACATCTTTATTTTACTTTATTACAGCTATTTATTGAGAGGTTTCGTAGGTCCTCAAGTTCTACTCCTCAGTCCTACGTCCTTTTCAAACCTGACCCCCCCCCCCCCCCATGCCTTGTCGGGACTATTCAACACTAGGTTTTTGAAGCGTCCTCTCTATTCCTTGCAACGTTCGCTCCTCGTTCCTTCGGGCGAGGACAAGGCTATCCATCTTTTGCCGGAGGAGATTATGTAGCGCTCTGGGTCGTGGGGTTTTTGCTGTGAAGGAAAATTGAAAGGGATGTAGCGCTGTGGTCAGCCGCGAGATGGATCTTTGTTATTTTGCTGTATGTCTGCTTTATTGTTCTATATTCATCCTCCTCCTTCTTTCTGTTCTTCTTGCTCCTCTATATTCTTCGTTTACCTCCTTCACTTTCTCCTTTTTCCCATCCCCTTCTCCTCCTCCTCACTCACCATCATCCTTGCCATCTTTATCTCTGATTTTCTCTCGTCTCCGATACCGCACCCCCCTTTCCTCGCAAGTCCTCCAGGCAGTCCCTGAATGGCGGTCTCCTCGCCGTAATACACGAGCTCTTCGTTATTAATAGCCGGCCTGTCATGAAGCGCCGATGCCAATAGTGCATTGGCGTGGTGCAGTTGGTATTGTAGCCTGTAATTTATTGCTGCTTTCGAGGGGAGAGAGACGTGGGTGGGAGGGGGGAAGTGGTCAAGTTGCTGCTGTTTGTGAATGTTGTGGTTGTTCGCTGTACTTGTTTATCTGCTCGGGAATGTGTAGATTCGTTTCATATTTCGCTTGTTTTTGTTTAATGTTCTTCCGGTTTAGCTTCGCTCAGAAAGGGTGGGATATCTTGAGACGCCATGTTGAAGGACGTCTTCTGGTCAGGTCCTTATCGCTCTCTCTAAAGACACTTCACCTGAAAGAAGACGCAGGCGCGAGAGGCAGGCGGGCGGAGGGACACGGACATTCACCCAAGATTCTCGAGGGGGAGTGAAAAGCTGCAGCATAAGTTGTCCCCCGAGACCCCGTTCAGTTTCTTGAGCTTCCTTAGACAAAAACTCTTGTGTGGCTGCCAGGTCACACGGTCTCGCCAGCGCTCTTGTGCTGTTTACGAGTTGCTGCTGTTTCTCATCGTAGGCTGTGATCTTTTTTTTTCTCTCTCTCTCTCTCTCTCTCTCTCTCTCTCTCTCTCTCTCTCTCTCTCTCTCTCTCTCTCTCTCTCTCTCTCTCTCTCTCTCTCTCTCTCTTTCTCTCTCTCTCGCTTACTTTCCCTCTGTTTCTCATTCAAAGTTTTTGTATGTATTTGTATCGTCTGACCCTATGTTCTTATGTTTTGCGAGCATTCTTTATCAACATTTAATTGTCTGTTTGTCTCATCTGATATTCGTTCTTTGTATTTGAACCGACTAGGATTTTTTTCCTCATGTGTGAAGTAATCCAATAAGCACTGCATGTGTTGCTTCTTTCTTGCCGTCTTCCTGTCTTCTTGCATGTTTTGCCGGCTTAGCTCCCTCTCTCTCTCCCTCTCCCTCCCTCCCTCCTTCCCTCCCTCCCTCCCTCCCTCCCTCCCTCCCTCTATCTCTCTCTCTCTCTCTCTCTCTCTCTCTCTCTCTCTCTCTCTCTCTCTCTCTCTCTCTCTCTCTCTCTCTCTCTCTCTCTCTCTATCTCTCTATCTCTCTCTCTCTCTCTCTCTCTCTCTCTCTCTCTCTCTCTCTCTCTCTCTTTCTCTCTCTCTCTCTCTCTCTCTCTCTCTCTCTCTCTCTCTCTCTCTCTCTCTCTCTCTCTCTCTCTCTCTCTCTCTCTTTCTCTCTCTTTCTCTTTCTCTCTCTTTCTCTTTCTCTTTCTCTCTCTTTCTCTTTCTCTTTCTCTCTCTTTCTCTTTCTATCTCTTTCAATTTCTCTCTCTACCCTCTTTCTCTCCTTCCCTTACTCTCTCTCTCTAGCTCGTTAGCATATGTTATGAATTAATCTATGAATTAAAGAAACATGGCGAATGAAAGAGAGAGAGAGAGAGAGCGAGAGATAGAGAGAGCGAGAGCGAGAGCGAGAGAGAGAGAGAGAGAGAGAGAGAGAGAGAGAGAGAGAGAGAGAGAGAGAGAGAGAGAGAGAGAGAGAGAGAGAGAGAGAGAGAGAGAGAGAGAGAGAGAGAGAGAGAGAGAGAGAGAGCGAGAGCGAGAGAGAGTCGTGTAGCATTAACGAAGAGGAGAACAATCGTGCAGTTGAGAGAGGTGCAATATTTCCCTTCGTCCGCCCACCCACCGGGCTGCAACATAGCTTGCAACATGTTCCTTCCTAATAGCGAAAGGGTCGTGCAAGTCACATATTAAGCAATTAATTAGAGAACCTTTCTCAGTCTTTGTCTCACGGCGAGATATCGATTACTGATCATTATACCTGAGGAAGAGGGTTTGGAAAGTCGGGTTCCTTGTGGTCTCCGCTTGTTCTCAGTAATTTTCAGTAATTATCATTTTGCCGCGTGTGCTGTTCGTATATGGGCGTGATTTTTTTTAGATGCATAAAATGGCAAATACATAAAGTGCTTGCTTGCCTCCATGCAAATCTGTTTTTCGTGGCCTGGCTCACGCCGCCCTTGTGTCCGTACAGTGTCAAGTTCGGCTGGTGTTTGCATATCAACATTTTCTCTTCCATGTTGTGGTTATGTTGATGGATACAACCGAAGGGCCAAGAAAGTGTTACAGAAGGTTGCTTTAGTAGGTTGGAAGTCCTATATTCACAGGCATAGTGCTTGAGGGCATGACTGTATGTGCTTCCCCTCTCTGACCCTCGCCAAGGCCGCCTGCGCTTCCCCTCTCTCAGGGCGGCTTTTTGTCGCTCTTGTTGACGATGTCTTGTTCTTGTGCGCCCGGGGTGATTCACGCGGCCTCGTGCCGTTAGCTCGGGCCGTCACGCGACGTCTTGTCACTTTTATTATTATGACAGCGATTTCCATCATTAGCTTAGATATTTTACATCATAGTATTGCTATTATTTTGAATTATACTAATGTTAATGATAATAGTAGTAATGATGATGGTGGTGGTGATGATGATGATGATGATGAAGATTGATAATAATAATGATAATAATAATGATTATGATAATTATAATAATAATAGTAATGATACTAATAATAATAACAATAATAATAATAATAGTAATGATACTAATAATAATAACAATAATAATAATAATAATATGATAATAGTAATAATGATGATAATAATAATATGATAATAATAATGATAATGATGATGATGATGATAACGGTGAAATTAGTAAATAGAGCAATATTTACGACAATAAAATAGCCCTGTTATGGCTACCATTTTTTTTTCCTTTCCTGACTTCCCTCACTTTTTCTTCTTCTCTTCCGCCTCTTCCCTTTTCTTTTACTTCTTCATTTTCTCCCGTATTTTCTTTTTATTTTCTTATTGCAACAAAAAAGACGTTTTTATTCTCATTCTTATCATATTCTTCATCTTCTTGGACGGTGATTCACTCGTCCTCGCACCGTTAGTTGATTTCGTCATCGAGCACATGTTTTATCCCTTTTCTTCGTTTTCTTCTGCTTCCTCTTCTGTTCCTCTTTTCCTCTTTCTTCTTTTGGTGTTGTCGTGGCACTTCTCCTTATTAGGATCTTATATCCTTGTGGCTGTTTTATCCATCACATCAATGATATGTTGCATCTATAATTTTGCCAAATTTTATCCAGTCTTACCCCGCTCTCTTCTTCTCCTCCTCCTCCTCCTCCTCCTCCTCCTCCTCCTCCTCCTCCTCCTCCTCCTCCTCCTCCTCCTCCTCCTCCTCCTCCTCCTCCTCCTCTTTTCGTCCTACTCTCTGTTTTGTTTTGTTTTTACTTTTCCTCTATCCTATTCCTATCTTCCCTTCCTCTTCTTCTTCTCGTCTTACCTTCCCTCAATCCCTACCTCTCCTCCATCCCTTCCCTTCCTCCTCCTCTTCCCTTCCTCCTTCTCTTCCCCTCCCACCTGTATCCCCCTCCCCTTCCCCCTTCCCCTCCCCCCTTACCCAATTATCCCCCGTCACCGTAAACAAACTCCGACGTCTCGACAACAGATAAACCCTGACTCAGCGGAATCCAGCACCCAACAGCATTAATTATATCCTTAATATCCTTTGTCGCGGCGCCCCGTCTGGTGAGGGGAGGGGAGGGGGTGGGGGGGAGCTCCCTTGGGTCTTCGAATTAGCGGATGTCATTTGTTAATACTCACGGATGAGTTCTCTTCGAGCTTCATGTTCCCTTGCGTTGAGTTCGTGTTTTGTTGATGCCTTGTTGCAGTCTTTGCTTGCTCAAAGGAAGTGGGGGGGGGGGGGGAGGGGGGGAGGGTTGAGACCTCGTCGTATTCTTACGGTTGGAGGTGGATTTGCATTAGGAGATGAGGTGGGGGGGGGGGGGGTGCATGGGAAGAATTCCTGATGATATATGCTCTGTGATTTTCCGCATTGTTTAAATGCTTTTAGGTATGTTATTGGTGGTGGAAACCTTATTTAAAAAAAAATATATATATAATGGTAATTCAGTGGAATGTTCGAATGACCGTTTTATCTGCCTGCAACTGACATATCAAAGTCCACATGTTTATATATTTTTTTGGCAGTCATTTGTTTTATCGGAGTCTCCCCTCTGACGAGACTAATGTGAACGTTTTCTTTGGTGCGCATTCCTGCACATCTGAATGTAAACATTTCCAATGCGGGAGAAGAGAACATAACTAGTTCTGTGGATTATCTTTTGCGGCGGCTGAAAGTGCCATTTGAATTTGTTGTGCTCTGAGACATCAAGAATTAGCAAAATCAGCGAAGGAAAATAAAGTTTTTGATTTGATTTAATTTGGTGGAAAGCTCATATCCCTTTAATGAAACGACTTGAATGAGCGTCGTCGGTAAAATAAGAATCAGGAAAATGACCACCTTTAAAATGAAAAATAAATACAAATATACCTTTAAGAGGAGTGTAACTGTACATTAGGTTTATTTTTCTTGTTTTTCTTCTTTCTTCCTCCCCTTCACGTCATCATTTTTTACTCTTCATCTCCGCTTCTTCCGGTTTCTGTTAGTTTTCTTCCTTCTTCTTCTTTTTCTCTTTTTTCTTATTCTTCCTCTTCCTGGTTCTCTTCATTTTTCTCTTCCGCTTCCTCTTTCTCTTCATTTTCCTCCACCTCCTCTTCTTCTTCTTCGGCTGTTTATTATTCTTATTCTTATTCTTATTCTTATTATTGTTATTATTCCTCTTCCTCCTCCTCCTCCTCCTCTTTCTCCTTCTCCTTCTCCTTCTCCTTCTCCTTCTCCTTCTCCTTCTCCTCCTCCTCCTCCTCCTCCTTCTCCTCCTCCTCCTCCTCCTTCTCCTCCTCCTCCTCCTCCTCCTCCTCCTCCTCCTCCTCCTCCTCATTCTCTTTTTCCTTCTCCTCCTCCTCCTCCTCTTCCTCCTCCTCCTCCTCCTCCTCCGCCTCCTCCGCCTCCGCCGCCTCCTCCTCCTCCTCCTTCTTCTTCTTCTTCTTCTTCTTCTTCTTCTCCTCCTCCTCCTCCTCCTCCTCCTCCTCCTCCTCCTCCTCCTCCTCCTCCTCCTCCTCCTCCTCCTTCTTCTCCTCCTTCTCCTCCTGCTCCTCCTCCTCCTCCTCTTCGTCTTCCTCTCCCTCTCCCTCTCCCTCTCCCTCTCCCTCTCCCTCTCCTTCTCCTTTTCTCTCCCTATTCCCCGGTCGTCCTCTCCCACACTCACCCACGCACCTGTAAGCGCACGGGGATCTAGCAGGACCTGCTTCGCCCGCGGCCAACTAATCATCATGCAAATTGCTAGTGTTGCCCTGTTTTGGGGTTACTGTTGACGCTCCTGAACATCGGCGGTTAACTTGTATGACAGACTTATCAGGTCATTTTTCGGTTAATGGTTGGAGACTGTAATTTGGATGTGTATAAAAAAAATAGGGAGGGAGTCTGAAGGTTGGAACGTAATCGGCTAAGGAGTGAAGATGAGGAAGGAGGAAGTCCAGGAATCTTGCTGGAAAAGGGAAAATGAAAGAGGATTTAGCAAGGGATGATTCGGGTTATTTACGGGTAATTGGATACCTGAGGTGAGAGGTTTGGTCGAGTGGTTGAGTATTTATTGATATATGCAGGTGAGCGAGTGACAAGGGCATGTGTGTGCTTGTCTGCAACAGTGTGCTGTAGAATATACGGCGGGGGCACTGAGAAATAGAAAAGAAAAGAAGAAAAAAAAAAACAGCAGATTTCTTTAACGTAATGAATGTGTACTTATTAGATTTACTTTCGATGGAAATTTTACTCCTTTTTATTATGAGCAATAATAAGCAAAATCTTTTCAAATAAAGATTATGATATTTAGAAAGAAGCAAATCGAATATATGATAAACAAATTTAAATGCATCATAAATCAGGGTAGCATTCAGGCACTATCAAGTTGGTGCCTGACCTTCAGCCTCTTGTATTCAATTATAGAGATCAAGAGCGGCGAAGTCTTGCTTTATGGTTGTCTGGAGTTCAGCTACTAATCCCAGCCCACAATGGGTATATCAGATCGCATCAACATTTGGGGCATTATTATAAGGATGTTGGGACTGCCAGGATTACAGCCCACAAGCAGAGACACGAAAATTGCGCTTTCTGTCAGATAAGGCGCGATGATCTGACGGAGGCACTTGAGGCGTGACCTCCATGCCCGTCACAAATGGGGCTTCAGGGCCGACCGTCATGGCACGCCGAGATGTTTATTGTCCGAGATAAACAACAGCCTCTTGGTGGTCCAGCTGATTAATATTGTCTCTTAGGACAGCTTGCCCTGGTGATGAGCGCCGGTTTCAAGGTCAAGGCGGAGGTGTTGGCGGTGGGTTGGTGGTGTCAAGGAGCTTCAAGGTTGCGTTGATTGACGGTGTCAGGATAGGGATTAGGCGCGAGGGGGGGTCTTGACAGCCGTAAAATATCACCGACATCCTTACCAATACCGTGCAAAATGATGCCACGCGCTGATGACCTCATCCTAAACCTGTGAGTGATGAAATGCTGCTCTTCTTCCCCGTCCAGAAATCCCGCAGCAAAGGCGAGGGTCTTACGTCGTCTTGTATCCGGATTAGCATAGGCCGAGACTAATCCGGTTTTCCTTCCGATTACTGCGAGACGGAGGAGGCGGAATCTGTTATGAGGCTGACTTGGGCCGAAAATATATATGTTTATGAGGAACTGATAGACTTGTGACGTGTTCTTAGTTTTGGTGCCTTCACGTCAGTCCAGATTTCGCTGTCCGTTGTATATTGTAAGAATAGATACAAGTGACATTTATGGACGATCTCAAGTGTTCAAATTGTGCATGGATATATCACAATAAGGAATATAACATTTTCTTTGTAAAAAAGAAAAACAAATTGTATTTTGTACATTTTATCTTATTCAATTTGTAATAGTGGTAATGGTAATTATTATTATAAGAGAAATTATAATAGTGACGATGGCCATTATAAAAACGATGATGATAGTGGTATGGATAAAAGGCGATGATAATAATAATAATAACAGTAATGATGATGATAATGATAATACTGCTGATGATGATCATGATCATGATAATGGTAATAATAATGATAAAAAGTAATTTTTAAAATTATCATCATCATCATTATCATCATCAAACATCAATCATCATCTTCATCGTCATCGTCATTATGATAATTAAATTTAATAAAGGTGTCCAGAAATGGTAGTGAAAGTCCTCTCAATTAATAATTGCGATAACAATTACCATTACGACATAGATATGTATAGAAAGATAAGGCTGCGAAATTACAACAGTTACCCCGACAACGCCCTCTGACTTTAACGTTTTCTGTTTCAGTTGGAGAACATCAACGCGTCCCTGGCCTACCTCGGTGGCGTCGGGGTGGCCCTGGACGGGCTCACGGCCAAGGACATCAAAGACGGAAACCTCAAGGCCATCCTTTCCTTGTTCTTTGCTCTCTCGAGGTGAGTTCTTCGAGAGTATTTTTTTTTTGTTTTAATCCTTTCTCTTATGGTTGTTAAAGATTTGAATGTATTTTTGTGGAGTGTGCTGTGTTGATTTATTGATTTAATTATTGATACTGTTGACGACTTTACTTACGGTTATAAGTGGATGTGCGGTGAAAAAGGGAGAGTGAGAGAGAGGGAGGGAGGGAGGGAGGGAGGGAGGAAGGGAGGGAGGGAGGGAGAGAGGGAGGGAGGGAGGAAGAGAGGGAGAGAGGGAGAGAGGGAGAGAGGGAGAGAAAAAAAGGCAAGAGAGACAGAGAGAGAGAAAGATAGTTAGAGATAGAGAGAGAGAGAGAGAGAGAAAGACAGATAGAGATAGAGAGAGAGAGAGAGAGAGAGAGAGAGAGAGAGAGAGAGAGAGAGAGAGAGAGAGAGAGAGAGAGAGAGAGAGAGAGAGAGAGAGAGAGAGAAAGAGAAAGATAGATAGATAGAGATAGAGATAGAGATAGAGATAGAGATAGAGATAGAGATAGAGAGAGAGAGAGAGAGAGAGAGAGAGAGAGAGAGAGAGAGAGAGAGAGAGAGAGAGAGAGAGATAGTGAGAGAGAGAGAGAGAGAAAGGGGGGCGAGGGAGGGGGAGGGGAGAGGGGGATTGAGGGAGAGAGAGGGGGGAGGGGGAGAAATAGGGGGTAGGGAGGGCGAGGGAGGGTAGAGAGAGAGAGGAAGGAGAGGAAGAGAGGAGGGAGGGAGGGAGAAGGAGAGAGTGAGTGCGTGAGTGTGTGTGTGAGGGCGAGAGGAAGAGAGCGAGAGAGAGAGAGAGGGGGGGGGGGTTGAGGATACATTTGCAGAATATTGTGATTTGTGTGCATTATGATATTCGTTCATTGTTTCGTGTATATAAGACTAGAAATTTAACTTCAAACATTGTCCTTTTCTAGATATAAACAGCAGCAGAAGCAAGCACAGCAGGAAAGAAAAGAACTTGAAAAGCTAAGGGAGAAGAAACTCGAAAGCGAGATGGTCACAACTGCTGCATCAAAGTAAGTACTTGCAACAAAGATGTTTTAAACGTCAGTGCGATATCTAAAAATACATTAGTTACTCCAAGAAAACCATTTTCTCTGAACTGTATTCAGACCCGTTTTCTGTGATTGTACCTTGGTAGAGGGGTAACTCATGTAATGTTTCGGTCTGCCGGAAAGTCTGACCTTCTTCCTATAAGTACATGCATTACGGTGCTATAAAAATAGTGAAATATAAGTAACGATATTTAGTTATATTTGCCGTTCTTTATCAGATAATACGTTTTGTATTAAATTAGACAGAAACTTTTTAACGACTCAGTACTTCCCCAGTTTCGTCTTTTACTTTGTACTAGAACTGCAACTGTAATTACTACATCACCGTTAATAGAATTCTAATTAGCTATACTGGCCACGCTACTTTACTCTTACACGCTACTGCTATTTTGTTTTCTATAGTTCCGATCTGCCATTAGTATCTGCACATTCTGGACACAATTGTTCTCTTTTGTAGTATTTCCCGATTTTTTCCCTTGCTTTTCAAGTCTGCTATCCTCCCCCATCCTCAGATGTTTCTTTTATATTAGTCTTCTCTTTCTCTTTTCTTCTCTTTTCTTTTTCTTCTTCTTCTTCGAGACTCTCTCTCTCTCTCTCTCTCTCTCTCTCTCTCTCTCTCTCTCTCTCTCTCTCTCTCTCTCTCTCTCTCTCTCTCTCTCTCTCTCTTTCTCTCTTTCTCTCTCTCTCTCTCTTCCTCTTTCTCTTTCTCTTTCTCTTTTTCTTTCTCTTTCTCTCTCTCTCCCTCTCCCTCTCTCTCTCTCTCTCTCTCTCTCTCTCTCTCTCTCTCTCTCTCTCTCTCTCTCTCTCTCTCTCTCTCTCTCTCTCTCTCTCTCTTTATCTTTCTCTTTTTCTCTCTCTTTTTTTTCTCTCTCTCTCTCTCTCTCTCTCTCTCTCTCTCTCTCTCTCTCTCTCTCTCTCTCTCTCTCTCCTCTCCTCTCCTCTCCTCTCCTCTCCTCTCCTCTCCCTCTTTCTCTCTATCTCTCTCCCTCTCTCTCTCCCTCTCCCTCTCCCTCTCCTCTCCCTCTCCCTCTCCCTCTCCCTCTCCCTCTCCTCTCTCACCCCCCTTCTCTCTCTCTCACTCTCTCTCTCTCTCTCTCTCTCTCTCTCTCTCTCTCTCTCTCTCTCTCTCTCTCTCTCTCTCTCTCTCTCTCCTCTCTCCTCCCCGCCCTCACGTCCATTATGTCAGTTCTTGACGTCGAATCCCATTTTTACTCAAGTTCTGTCAGCAGCATCTGCATAATCCACCTCGCCGCGGCGGGTCGCATGTAAATTTAATTTGAGTTCGATTCAATTTACCGTCTCGTAGATTTGCAAAGATAAGCAGTTGTCACCGGGAGTTAAAGGCAGGTAACACCCTTCTCTCCTTCCGTCACTCCATTCTCCGTTTCTTATTCTGTTCTTCTCTTATTTTATTATCTTCTTCCTTTCTCATTATGTCTTTTTTTATTCGCCCCCTTATTCCCTTATTCCCTCTTTCTTTTCTTCCAACCCGCCTACCCTGCTCTCGTGTTTATTCTAGTTGGCACCCTCTCATCTCCTTCTACCTTGTTTATTCCCTCTCTCCTCCTTTTACTTCTGCCTCATATCGTGTACCTCACTCTTTTCTCATTCCATCCTTTCCTCCTGTTCCCACTTTGCCTTCCTTTTTTATTATTCCTACCTTTCTTCGTTTAAGTCTCTCCTACTCTTTTTATACTTTGTCTTCTCGTATACCATCTTTTTGTCTTCTCTCTCCATTCTCTTTTCTTCCTCCATACTTTCCCGTCGTCTTACTGCCTTATCTTATTTTCTTGTTCAGTCCTCCCCTCGCATTTCCTCTAACTTTTGATTTACCTCTTACTCGTCTTACTCCCTTTCCCCTTTTTCTTCTTCTGAGTATTTATCAGTTTATTTCTTTAGGGGTTTAGTATTTTACCCTCTCTCCCTCTCTCTCTCCCTCTCTCACTCCTTCCTGCGCTCAGCCACCCCATGAACCCCATTATCACGAAACTGAGTTGGCTAGATCGGTGTTAACCAAGGGAGTAACGCATTACCTCAAGGCGAATTATCCATCGGTGCATTTCGGGTCCTCGTATGTCGCGACGCTTGTGTGTTCGGGCCTCGTTGTCGAAGCCTCTCGAGGTTTACCGTAAGCATGAGTGACGGTCAAGTGGTGATATTCACGACGATAGCGAGGCTGCGATACGCTCTGCAAATGGGAGGCCGGGATGGCGATTGGTGCTCGTTGCCGAGAAATATGATGTTTGAGGATTGTGCTGAAGGATAGCTGGCGAGTTTGTGCTCGGTTTGGCTGGGTGGTTGACGATGTCTGAGAGCATTTCGTAAATTGGTTCGGATTTATGATTGGAGAAGGTTTTGTTCATGGATAAGGTGGGGGGTCATACTTGCTTTATTTCTTTCACACTTCGCGTTTTCTATACTGCGAGTATGTATAGATTTTGTATAAGTGCTGTCTAGAATGTAGCAGTATATAATATTTTTGATATATTTAGATACAGATTATGAATATTTATGGTTCGTCAGTCATTTCTTACTTTTAAATTTCTGTCAAAAATAGTGTTATTATTCCTTTTAGGTTATCAGTAATAATATACATTGTGTTGAGAGACGTTTTAAATTATTGCCTTCCCGATGACCTTGCAGATGACCATATTTAGTCCAAGATGACCTTCCACGTAGATCCAAACAGTACGGACTACCTTGAGAATTCATTAACCGGG
>NC_061830.1:29819048-29824048 GCF_019202785.1 Penaeus chinensis
ATCGAGGAGCTTTACGATCTCGACTCGTTTATGGCGCTCATTAATCGCCTGTTCACCTCATGATTATGCTTTATAATTGAACCATTTCTTACATATATCGCGTTCGCATAGAAACACCGCCGTGTGATTTGATCGCGGCTCATCACAGCTTTGTGCTTGTGACATAAGCCTATTTTTTTCCTCCTCGAGAGTCAAAGGAAGAGCGGGGTGATCGCAGCGGGAATGTTTTAGTGGCGTCTTGCCTTATTTGATAATGTGCGCTGTGACGCTTGGTTCTCGAATTGTCATTAGAAGTAAACATCTCTGATCGTATGATGTCAAGGCCGGTTCTTCATTTGTTCTTGTCAGCTTAGGTGGGTGGTTTCTACTCCCCTCCCTCCATTCCTCCTTCCTACAGAGGCAAGTCAGAGGACGGGGTTGGTATTTGACGAAAATTCTCGAGTGAGAAGCGTACGATCTTGATATCTTCTTCCTCCTTCGGCCGTGGTTTGTGCCAGGGTCGCCGGGCCTCGATGGCAAGCCTTGATACCAATTGACAGCTTAATGGAACAGAGGTGACCCGGTGGCGGCGCTGGCCCTCGGTGCTGAGGCGTAGTTTATGAGCTTCGGGAAGCCCTGGGCTGTCTCCATGCTGTACTTAGGCTGTATGGGTTGATGATAGGCTTTATCCACATTGGAATATCGATGGAGACATGGCACCCCTTTTTAGCGTGAATAAGTCACGCTACCTTTCATATTTTTTATAACCTCTAATTTACACAGGAATACACCAAGCGCAAATACACACTTACGTAAAAAAATCGATATACTGTCGAAATAAAATGCTAACATATCCAAACAGGCTTGGAAAAAAAAAAAAAAAAAAAAAAAAAAAAAAAAATATATATATATATATATATATATATATATATATATATATATATATATATATATATATATCGGTAACTACACATAATCTTTACCCTGACTATTCTCTGTTCTTCGCGTACTCTCCCTTTATGCCATTATATTCATGCAACCACGAATATACTTGCATTAACAAGTTTCCATCTGTACCAGACTGCGTAACCCCCGCCCCCTTCCCATCTGCCTCCGGTGGTCGATCGTGGGCTGTCAGACTTGTCATGTGAAATTTTCTTATACACATTTTCTTTCTTTAATTTTCATTTCGTGTCTTACTGGCCTATAATGATGCCTTGTGGGTTACCGTCTTGCTGATAAGTCACGGCGGGGGTCAGCAGACGTGGTGTTGCCATGCGGAGTGTTTTGCTTTTTTGTCTTCCTTTAAAATTTTCTGTTTTTTCATTTTTTTCTTTATTTTCTTTACTTCTTTTCTTCGTTTATTCTTCTTCTTCTCTCTCTCTCTCTCTCTCTCTCTCTCTCTCTCTCTCTCTCTCTCTCTCTCTCTCTCTCTCTCTCTCTCTCTCTCTCTCTCTCTCTTCACTATCTCACTCTCTTTCTCACTGTTTCACACGCATGCTCACACACACACACACACACACACACACACACACACACACACACACACACACACACACACACACACACACACACACACACACACACATACACACACACACACACACACATACACACACACACACATTTCATCTCTCTCTTTCTTCTTTCTTCTCTCTCTCTCTCTCTCTCTCTCTCTCTCTCTCTCTCTCTCTCTCTCTCTCTCTCTCTCTCTCTCTCTCTCTCTCTCTCTTTCTCTTTCTATTTCTATTTCTATTTCTCTCTCCTTCTCTTTCTCTTCTTCTTTCTCTTTCTCTCTCTCTCTCTCTCTCTCGCTAGCGCGGTCTCGCCCTCTCTCTCGCTCTCTCTCTCATTCACTCTCACTCTCACTCTCTCTTTCTCTCTCTCTCTCTCTCGCTCGCGCGGTCTCGCCCTCTCTCTCGCTCTCTCTCTCATTCACTCTCACTCTCACTCTCTCTTTCTCTCTCTCTCTCTCTCGCTCGCGCGGTCTCGCCCTCGCTCTCGCTCTCTCTCTCTCATTCACTCTCACTCTCTCTTTCTCTATCCATACAAATGCCTGATATATATCCTCTCCTTTTCCCCCTTTCTCTCTTCATCCTCCCCTCTTTCTTTCTATCAAGAAAGAAAGAGTTATACACTTTAACAGGAACATTGACGGTAGAAAAGGATATCTTTTCTCCTCCCCTGATCCTCCTCCTCCTCCTCCTCCTCCTCCTCCTCCTCCTCCTCCTCTTCCTCCTCCTCCTCCTCCTCCTCCTCCTCCTCCTCCTCCTCCTGGTGGGTCGAGGCCGAGATCTTGAAGGTTTCCGAGACGTCTGTATCCTGATGCTCGATCGCAGCATCAGTTCCCGGAGAAGACAAAAATGGGGAGTGAAGATTGCGAGATGTTACCGAATAGGTAGAGGCGGGTGGGAGAGTAGGAGGGAAAGAGGGAAGAGATAGATAGAACTGGAAGTGTCATGAAAGAAAAGACGAAAGGTCGGAAGAAGGATGGGAAGAATTAGGGAATCCTGAGAGAAAGAAAAAAGAGAAATACGGAGACATCGAGAGAGTGAAGAACAAAACGAGAGATGGGAGGTGGAGAGGAAGCGAAAGGGGGCGAGTGAGGGGACGAGAAAACAGACGAATGAAAAAGAAATGGAGACGGAGATAGACAGACAGGCAGGCAGAAAGAGGGGACGGACTGCATGCTGTCTCGACCAGCGTGTGATGGGCTGTGGGCGGCGCCGGAGTGGCAGGACAAGCTACTTGTTGCATAGACTCGGAATCCCACACTCGCCGATGCTCATAAAGTTAAGGTTTCCTCGTGGGCGGAACAACTATTTTAATTCTCGCTAAACAACACCGATCCTCCGCGCTCCTTCGGGAACCTCGGCGCTCTCGGGCGGGCCTCGGGAGGTGGTCGGGAAGAGGGGAAGAGAGGGGGGTGGTGGGGAAGAGGGGAAAAAAAGAGATGGTGGGGGAGGAAGGGAGGAGGGGGAGAGAAGTGAAGGGAGAAAGGATAAGGGAAGGAGGGAGAGGGGAGAGGGACGAGTTTCTGACTGTCAGCGGTTATACCAGATTTTTATATTTGGCGATATGTTGCCGAGGTTTCTAGTTCATGACGAGATCGAATTCTTCAGGAAAAAAATAGTTAAATGTAGCGAAAAATAATAAAGTTGAACAAAAAGAAAAAGGAAAATGAGATGATTTGAATAATGAAGAAGAAAATAAATGCCATTTGATTAATTATGTGGTATGAAGATGACAAAGATACAGATTGAATAATTGTCAAGATAATTTAGATCAGGAGCAATCTCTTTACAGTCATTAATCATTAACTTCATAATTAATAAGTTTCATTGATAAGGGGTCACAGCAATCAAAACTTCTCTTCTGTTGTGTTGGTTGCCATTTGTTTCAGTTTCTGTAGTCATTGTTAGTAGTGTTGTTGTGATTATTATGATGACGGTGATGGGTAATGATAATAATAATGATAATGATTGTTAGTAGTAATGAATTGTGGTAATAATGATAATGATAATGATGAAGAGAATATTAATAATAATGATAGATAATGGTAATGATGATGGTGATAATAATAATTGGAATAGTGATAGTTATTATAATGATAATGATAATAATAGTGATAATTATAATAGTAATGATAATAATAATGATGATAATGATAATGAAAATATATATAATAATGATGGTAATAATACTGATAATGGTAACAACAACAACAACAACAGTAATAATAATAATAATAATAATAATAATAATAATAATAATAATAATAATAATGATAATAATAATAGTAATAATAATCAATAATATTTATAGTAATAATAATAATAATGATAATAATAATAATAATAATAATAATAATAATAATAATAATAATAATGACAATGATAATACTGATACCAATGATAATGATAATGGAAATAATAACGATAATGATAGTAATAATAAAGATAATAGAAATAATATTGATAATTATTATTATGATTATAATATTAATCATCATCATCAGCTGTGGACTTCACGTTATATATCCCTGTACCCAAGCTGATATTGCGCCTGCTACTCCAGATTATACTGTGGGTTACATCTGAGAGAGATTAAGAGACAAATGAGAATGAATAAAACCGCGAACAGACTAATTAATGCGTTAGCTTAGCGGCTGCGTTTACCTTGTTCTGGGATTTATCGAGCATAATTGGCCAATTAGAGGTTACTGTGTGTGTGACGGTTTGTGTGTGTCTGTAATGATATCTGCGAACTGCGTCGTGGAAGAGATTCTTGTTTCGAAACAGTTTGTAAGTGAAGAGAATAATTAGTTTTGTAATTAGATAGCGTCAGAGAAATCTTTCATGCTTATTTTCAGGCGAACCTTGTGATTCATCATAAGTGATAACTATCTTGATTATACCACGACCGCCATCATCGCCACCGTCACAGTGCCAGCGGGCAAAGGGCTTCACAACGGCTACTAAACCGCCCGAGCCAAAGTAGCCGCAAGAACAGCCATAAATCTAGCAGCCGCAGCAGAGTGGCTACTTACAAATTGGACGTTTTTCCTCGAGACTAGGAAGCCGGCAGCGCGACACGGTTCTTCCGCCATTGTGATTTGTCGAGGTCCCGGCCGCTCTCGTCCCCCTTCCGAAGTCGGATGTTGTCTTTGTTCGTCCTCGGCTTTCCTTTGTTTATTGTCTTTTCTTTCTCTTGCGATTTAAAAAAAAAAAATTCTTCTGAGACTGAGAGGTTTGATGTTTATAGGAGGTAAGATCTGGGAAGTAAATGCTGTTTACGCATTTGTTTTGTAAATCTTCATAGAGATAGGTATTTGTAATTCAAGTGTTTCTGAAAATTCCGTTTTTGAAAATTATTTGACATATTTTCCATGCGGAGAACAGTAGAATAGAAGTATCACTTCTGACTGTATCCTTCATCAGGAAGGAATTAAACGTTACTGGCGGAAGGGAGTCAGCGGAAGGACAGGCATGGCGTCCGGGTTTCACTAATTAATTCTCTCA
>NC_061830.1:29829048-29831548 GCF_019202785.1 Penaeus chinensis
TTATCACTTTTGCCTCTCCTTGGTCACTTCCTCCTCTCCCTTTGAAACTTTTACAAGTTTTACAGGACTCCCCACTTCTCACCCTATCCCCTCCCGCGGTACCTCCACCGTGCCTACATGCCCTCGAGCGGGTATGCAGCAGAAAGGCCGGCGGAGGCAGCGAGTAGACAGAGGTGGCCGAGGCGGGTCGAGATGACTAGACGGAGAGGGTGGAGACGCCTCCCGTCTGCAGCACTCAAGGAGCCGCGAGACAACGCCTAGACGGCCTCCTTCACCACCGCCTTCGGGGGTGGGGGTAGGACATACGGGACATGTTGTGGTACTGGGGCCGGGCACGCTCTCGAGGTACGAGGCATGGGTCGCGGCGTGCAGGATTCAGGGCATGAGAGGCAGAAAGGGCACACGATGAGGTGGAGAACGCAGAGTGTATATATAAACTGGTTCCAGCGAAATATACCATGCATAACAGATTGTAAAGATCAGTGTGCCCGGAGGCCCAAGGTACATAGTGCCTCTTTCAGGGTACAGGGTACGAACCGGGTACGAAATGAAATGAAATAAAAGATAAAATAGACAAAAGAAAATCATGCAAAGCGTTATAGCAGAATACCGTGACCCAAGACAAAGAACAGCCGGGGACCCTTTGCGAAGACAACGGCTGGTTCTTTCGAGACAAAGAACGCTGGCTCGGTGCTTGCTTCATTAGCCATGAGACAGATTGCCACTGATTAATTATCATGGAGGATATTGACATACACATATTGGCTCATTAATATCCTGACGAATGCTGCAACAATTCGAACAAAGCGGATTATTGCAGACATTTTATTTTATTTCCTTGTGTTTATCAGGATTGTTAGAGTAATTTGATGCTAATAAGGGTCATAACCTACATTCAGCTAATTATAAGTCGTCTGACAGGTACTGAATAATTTTTTTTTTCATTCTATTTGATACCTTATTTGTCTTTGACATTTAGTCCAACCAGTATGGTTATTGCGCCATCATCATCGTCGTCATAAACAAAAGTAGCATCAGGATACCACCACCTCTACCAACAACAACAACAACAAACGTTTAAACGACAGCAGTAGCAGTAACAACAACAACAACAACAACAACAACAAACGTTTAAACGACAGCAGTAGCAGTAACAACAACAACAACAACAACAACAACTACAACTACAACAACAACAACAACAGCGACATCTCCATTATTATCAACACTTCTCTCTCCTTGATCAGTAGCTCGCCTCCTCCGCCGCCGCCGCCGCTGCCGCCTCCGCCAGGTCGCCGTCGGTAGCCACGTCCTCCTGGTGCCTTTGGGCCGGGGACAATGTTCCGCTCATCAGATATCTCCTTAAATTCCTACCGATGCAAATCAGGAAGAAAATTATTTTCCTTTATTCTTTTTTATCTCTCTTTTTTCCTCGTTCTTTTTTGTCTTTTAATGGCCCGGTATTAGCAGGAGAATCCGGGGTGGCTAACTGTGGGCGGCCCTGTAGAGTGGGCGGGCCGGCCTTCCATGTCAGGTACTAGTGGACTCCGCCCACATCACTCACCGCAATCTCCAAGGTGGGCGGGGAGGTAGAGGGGGCAAGAAAAGCATGTATGGAGAAGGAACAGACGAAGATTATGCCTAGAAGAAGGAGTGAGGACAATGCTGATAGAGATAAGAGAAGATAAAAGGATAATAATCTTATTCTCCCTTCTACGCAATATTTTTTTTTTTTTTTTTTTTTATTGTACCTGTTCCACCTAGCGGGAAGAATGCAGGAAGATGCAAGATTGTTGATTCGTGACGCCCACACGCCTATGACCAGGCGAGAACTTACGATGCAAGAAATGGGATGTGTTACCCCATCTCCTTTTCACTTTATTAGATATAACTAAAGGGGGAAAAGAAAAAAAGGGAAGAAGAAGAAATTAAGAGGATAGAGCGAGAGCGGATAAATGTCGCTGCAAAATAAGAAAATAAAGAGAAAACGATTTTGAAAGATTGAAGCCGTCAGTGCAGTAGCATTAAAGTGTTGCCTATGATGGATGACCAATTGCGCGTTGATTGCAAGGGCGATGGAGAAGGAGCAAGCAGAGGAGCGGGGAGAGAGACAAGATTTATTAACATATACAACGCAATGGTTTATAGAGAATCAACAGATATAAGAAAACATGTGATGATCATAACCATAACAACAATTCGTAGGTGTGGTAATAGGAGTGAAGAAAATCATGCAAAGCAAGGGCGCAGATAAAAAAAGAAAGAAAGAGAAAGAAAGAAACATTCAGCGAAGGAACACAAGCGCGCATACGGTATGTTCGCTGGCAACGGAGCGGACTGTGGTTAGCGATGGTTGAAGGTAAAGGTAATAGGAAAGAGGGGGACGAATTAGATAATTATGCAAGATGCAGGGATGGAAGGAGGGATGACGAATCGAGGAAGAGGGGAGGTGTAGAATAGGTGGAGGGTGGGGAAATAAGGACGGAGAAACAAAGAAGGC
>NC_061830.1:29834048-29841548 GCF_019202785.1 Penaeus chinensis
TTTGTTGCCGTTGTAGATTTTAACTGGATGCACGATAGGGGCGTCGGCTTACCCAGCGCTAAAATTGTAGACTTTCTGTTCATTATCTTGTTTACACGCGATAGATAGCAAAACGGAAATTAGATGCTGTATATGTGAAACTATGCCATTAGATGCACTTTGTCGACAGACTCGCTTTCAATTTTTTCAATTATAATCGACACTGAAGTTGCTGAATCATCACAACAAAGTCCTAAATTAACCCCCGGTTATGCCTCGTCATCTTGCAAGATTGCCAAGGACTTGTTAATTTCGCCTAACGTGCCGGCTCAGACGTACTAGTTTTCAAAGATAGATTACAGAGTAAGCGATGGGGAGATTAAGGAGCGCGAGAGGGGGCCGGGGCGAGTGACGGAAGGGGGCGGGGAGGGGGAGGAGAGGGGGAGAAGGCTGGGCGGGAAGGGGAGGAGGCAAGAACTGGTGTTCTAAGTAAGTAAACTGAGGAAGGATTATGTCCTTCCATGGACCGAAAGCAGCTAAAGCCGCTTTAACTCTTAGGACTCGTTTCTTGTTCTTGTTTTTGTTCATTTTCACTGTTCACTTTTATGTAATTTTTGTTATCTTGGAATTAAAGAAACTCTGTTGTACTTCCTAAAAATAGCACGCGATGAAAAGTAATAGACGAAATCCTCTAAGTGTTCTGGATTAAGCCCTCAAGTCAAGGTGCAAGTGTCTGTATCCCGAGAAGCTTATGTGCGTTTGTTCTGAGCAGGATATCGTGAACGTGGCATCTGGACTAGTGCAAGCTGCCCGCTATATGGCATGATTGCTTAACGAAATGACGCTAGATATGTAATTTCTTGACGGTAAATGTTTCTTGTTTGTTTGACGATCAATTAAATCAATACGTTAGCTGCTTCTTTATTAAGTCGATTGATATATTAGCCGGTTAGAAACTATGTGTTTGAATACATTTGGTTAATGATTTTGGTTAATAATCCTCTTTGCTGACTAGTGGTTATATTCATAGATATATTGCTTTGATGATATATGGGCCATATCATCGTTTATACGTTGTATTAAAACACAGGTTAATGCAAACTCCCACAGAAAAGGACCGAGGAATTGCGTCTGTGTATTAAATTCCAATCGAACTGCCCAACGTAATTAGAAACCATAAGAGCCTGCAGAGATCACTCGCAGATGTTCCCCTTTAAACAAATATCACTAATGTGTTAGAGAAGAGGTGAGTGTTTCCATCACTTCTTTCTACCTTTCTCTTCTCTTCCCTGTTTATGATAGTGATCCGTTTCCTTTTTTTATTACTTCTCGATAACGTTCTTCAGCTGCGACATGACAGCGGACAGGATAGAAGGGGCCGGAACAAGGAGCCAGGTGTTTAGGTTTATTTGCTACATAGATAACGTGATAACAGATGGCCCGGTTGGCTTGTCGATTGCGAAACACACGTTCGTATTTTCCAGGAGCATTGTTTTAGCGAACGAGGGATTCAGGAAGACGCAAGGGAGTGATGCACCCTCAGTCCGACCTGCCAGAGGGAAATTGCCCTTCTGGATGGTTCGGGATCGTTGGTCTGGTTCCCCGCCAACCATGCACGAAAACCTCGTCTGAGGCGATAACACAGCCGTGCCCGATACTAGATCTTGTTACTGCATGACTGCATGAGACGTTTATTCCCCCTCCCCCTGCCCCTGTCCCTCCCCAGATATACTGCAGATTTAGATAAAGTCAATAAGAATGGAATCCGAAGCCCGAATCAAGCAAGATCGCTCCCCCAGATCATCCTTGTAGCCTTCATAATGGCTGTCATTTCCCCAGGGATTCGGACCAACCCTTCATTTCCATATCGAATTATCAAAAAATGGAAAATATATAAGACGATATTGATTCAGGGACTGATAACTCTTGAATCTCTTAAATCCGACGGAGGGAGGAATCTTCCCGAGCCTCATGAAGGGCCTCTTGGGTATAGACCGAGTGCTCGAGACAATTTCATATCCCGTACCAGAATATGTTAAACCTGAGCGCTGTTTATGTATGGCAGTACTTTGTGCTGTATTATATGTGCATGGGATGATATGTGTATGTGTTTGTGACTGACTACGTGGATGAAAGACAATTACCTGTAAATTCTTTTAGTGAATTAAGGTATTGTGAATATATAACTAGTGGATGCGATTACTCAGATATTAGCCTATGTGTATCTGTTATTAGGCTATGCATTTTGTTATGGTATTTTATGAGAAATGTTGCATAAATTGTTTTTTTATATAAGTTAAGATTTCGTGACTGGCGTGCTATAGACTCTATGACAGACATATCTTAGGCAATATTACAGAATCAGTAGGAGATTCAAGACGAGTTTAAAGGATTCAAGACTACGACTCGGATCCCCTGGCGATCTGTTTTCCATATATATTGAAAGGGAGTTAAGAGAAACACCCTTGTGTCACCATAAGGAAGATCTATGCGGGGCAAAGGGAAGGAATGTCTGTCGTTATCCAGCGTAACGTAACGCTCCTGCATCCTTTTCCACCTTCCATCCCTCCTCCTTTTCTCTTATGCAACTTTCCTCCTTTTCCATTATTCAACCATTTCCCCTTGTTCTCTAGTACAACTTTCTTTTACCATCCTCTATGCCTCTTTCTTTTCTCTGACCCGCATGTCCTTCCCTTTCTGTCCACCATCCCTCCTTGCCCCTAATCCAGCTCACCTCCTTCCTCCTTTTCTCCATTCCCTATCTCTCTCTCTCATTCCCATCCTCCTCCTCCCTTCCCCCAGCCCCCTCTGCCATCCACAAGGTCGAGCTTCGTAGAGTCCTCGAGGGAGTGAGCTTTAAGGGAGCCCTGAATCGCGGCCCCGTCACCCTCGCATACAAGTCCCGGCGTGCGTGAATGCGTGGTCTCAATGCGTCTGTGGTGGCGGCGTGCAATCTCCAATTTTAATGGTGCCCTGACTCCACCTGTGCCGAATGCCGTGTTTTCTTGCCTCGGTGACGGCGCTGGCTCAGAAGGGCTCCCGCTTGAGGTCGAGCGTAAGTCGCAGGGGGGAGGATGAGAATGGAGAGCCAAGGGTGAGGGCTTGGGAGGTCCTGTGTATTGGATTCCTTTTGTTTGTCTGTCTTTCTCCATTTCCCTGTCTCTTCCCCGTCCCCGTCTCTTTTTTTTAATACCTCTCCTCTATCCCTCTCCCTCTTTCTCTCTCAACTCCCTCTCTTCTATCACACACCCTCTCCCTCTCTTCTCCCCTTTTCCCTCTCCCTCTCTTATATTCTTTTCCCACCCCTTCTCCCCACATCCTTTCCTTCTCCTTCTTCCTCTCCCTCTCCTTCTCCTTCTCCTTCTCCTTCTCCTTCTCCTCCTCCTCCCCCTCCCTCTCCCTCTCCCTCTCCCTCTCCCCCTCCCTTTCCCCTTCTCTCTCTCTCTCCTTCTCCCTCTCCCTCTCCCTCTCCTTCTCCTTCTCCTTCTCCCTCTTCCTCTCCCTCTCTCCTCTTCCTCTTCATCTCCCTCTCTCTCGTCTCATTTCTATCCCTCTCCCTCTCCCTCTTCCTCTTCCTCTCCCACCCGAATCGATAATGAAGGAGAGAAAGAAGGCGGGTGACATCCACTCACAGTCCAGGTTCTTCCCTCCAGTAATTATAGACGTAGCAGACACAGGGGCCCTTGCTTGAGTGCTTTCGGCTCCAGTGGGTTCTCATCCCACTATTTAAGAAATGGAAAATGAGATCTGCATTTTTTATTTTCTTAATGGCGCCGTTGAGAAAAAGTTTATGTTTTAATGTTAATGTGCCAAGCTATGGCGTCTCTGTCTTTTTCCGGTAGTGCAATGTTTGTATCTGTAGACGTTAGGATAAAACATTGCAGAGATTTAGTGTTATTACCCAAGCAAACAACACATAAGAGCGCATAGCAGTGTGATGTAATAGAAAAGGTACAGAGGGAGGAAATGATTGACAGGTGTATGGAGAGCGCTGAGGACGAGTTTCCCTCTCGTGCTCCTGAAGCCGTAGGGTGAGCCGGATGGAGGGGAGGGGGGGTGGGGGGAGGAGGAATTCTCTGTCTGTCTTGTTTTTTTTCTTTTTTTTATCCATTATTGTTCCACCATTTTTGTTTTCGGCGTGCATTCTAGTGATTTACGTGTTCCGATCTACTCTATATCATAATTTTTTTTTTTCGTCATTATTTTAACTCATTTTCTTCATTTTCTTACTTATCGTTCTCGGCATTTGTATAGGTCGAAGTATTGTGTAAATCAGCGAGGTTCTAGATGAATTGTTCTGAGTCATTTTGTGAAAATGGGTGGAAATCCCAGGCGTAAAAATGATTCATTCTCAGAAAACGGGGTTTTCTGTTCCAGCTCCAATATATATATATGTGTGTGTGTGTGTGTGTGTGTGTGTGTGTGTGTGTGTGTGTGTGTGTGTGTGTGTGTGTGTGTGTGTATGCATATATATACGTATATATATATATATATATATATATATATATATGTATGTTTATATATATACATAAATATATAAATACATATATACATATATACTTATATACTTATATATACACATATATATTTACATATACATATATACATATATGTATATGTCTCTCTCCCTCCCTCCCCCCCCCCCTCTCTCTCTCTCTCTCTCTCCTCTCTCTCTCTCTCTCTCTCTCTCTCTCTCTCTCTCTCTCTCTCTCTCTCTCTCTCTCTCTCTCTCTCTCTCTCTCTCTCTCTCTCTCTCTCTCTCTCACTCTCTCTCTCTCTCTCTTTCTCTCTCTTTCTCTCTCTTTCTTTCTCTCTCTCTCTCTCTCTCTCTCTCCTCTCTCTCTCTCTCTCTCTCCTCCCTCCCTCCCTCCCTCCCTCCCTCTCTCTCCTCTCTCTCTCTCTCTCTCTCTCTCTCTCTCTCTCTCTCTCTCTATATATATATATATATATATATATATATATGTGTATGTATACATATACATGTACATATATATATACATATACATATACATTTACATATACATTTATATACATACATATGTAAATATATATATATATATATATATATATATATATATATGTATATATACACATATGTAAATAAAAAATATATATATATATGTATATATGTACACATATGTAAATATATATATACATATATATATATATATATATGATATATAATTTTGCTTTTTAATTACTTCCTTCATTAATATTCCTCTTTCCGCACAAGTAATGCCCACGACAGAAACAAGTATTTGAAAGCAAGGAAAAATAATTATAAAAATAACGTTCAGGATTATTACAACATTTCACACAGTTTTTAGCTGTAGCACTCATCCTTCCCTTCGGTAATATAAACACTGCATTAGCCTCCTCTTGATCAGTGTCCCGAATGGATCCCAGCAGAGGCCTCGCGCAGCCCGGCGTATCGCAAACAGAACTTCCCCAGCTATCAGGCCAGCCCTCCACGCAAACCGTAAACCTAATGAAATCTGCCATGTGTACAGTTCTCATTAGTTTCCCGCTCGTTGCGGATGGGGTTCGGGGCTGGAGGTAGAGGGAGGTAGATCGAGGTTTGAGGGAGATAGGGTAGGGAGTTTAGTGGGGTCGGTGGTAGTAAGGGGGTTTTAGGTCGGTTTGGCGGCTGGTGAGGTTTGGTAGGCTGTTCGTAGGGTGGGGGTGGGAAGGAAGGAGGAGGGGTTCTTGGTTTCGAGGGATGGAGGGTCGAGTGAAGTTGGAGGGTTAGGGCAATGGGTTTTTAGCAAGGGGTGTGTGTAATATGCAGAAGGAACAGCACAGGGTTTGATGGACACTGTGAATCCCGTGGGGGTAACGCGTGGCCTTTTGAGAGGTGGTTGAATAAGCAATGACGTCCCTGTTGTGGGTGTGGGTTGTTGACGGACGAGGGGGTTGGGGCGGGGGGCAGGGAGGGTGTTAAGATGAAGGGGGAACGGTTACTCCCTCCTCGCTCTCTCTGTGGAGGAGGTTCATATTGACACCACGAATCCTTGTATAGCATAACAGTAAAATTATTGAGGTCTGAGGTACTTGTTTGCATGTCAATGTGTTCATTAGCATACAACACTTTGTCCCACGACTTCACGCCAGGCGCCCACCACTTGTTATTGAAATTAATGTTGAGTCGGAGAAGCGCGGAGCGAGGACAGTCATGACGATGGGGAAAGGGAGGAGTCGACGCGGCCAGTGATTGTTTCTGTTAGGTCACTCATAAGGAACAAAGAAGTAGCTACAACAATGCTAGTACTTCTCTCAAGACGCTGACGACGGGTACACAGCTGATGATCCCTTTAATAGCCACATTAATGTTGCAAAACGAGCTGTTATGCGTCAATTGGACGCCCTCCCCATATTGTGTTTATCGTGTACTGTCGCTTAAACGGAGGGGGAGAACTTAGGCTGCGGCAGTTGACAGATTCCAACAGATTACTTGCGTGTGCGTGTGACGTATTTAGCTAATGAATAGAACAGTTACTTAATGACTTGTGCGTGATTACCTTCCCCTTTCCACAGTGCATCTGTTTGTTTATTTCAGTATATGTTTTCTTTATTTACCGTCGCTTACCTTTTTGTTTGAATTCATGAGACATGGTAAATTATACTTATCCTGCTTAAATTACAACAGAAGTGTAATTGAAATGAGCCTTATTAATCGTACAAATCAACGTTTTTACACAATACTGGTTCTGGGCGAATGAAGGTTGTATTCAGGAATGTGTCTGGAAGTGGCAATGTCCTGCGAGTCGGCATTTCCTTGGGGGAAGCTCGTCTGTTCTTGAACTTTCTTGAAGTGGTAACAAGGCATGGGATTATAATGTGTTTTCTCAAAGCGAGATGTGTGTCTGCTTGTTTGTTTTAGTGCCTGCGTGTTTGCGCCTGATCTGAAATTCTGGCAAAATAAATATGACAGTTACAGCTGTGGAAGTTTTATATTTTTTGCATAATTAAGCATCATAACATAATAATTAGATGTGAACTTTAGAGGCTCGTAAATATGTTTGTGATTAAACCTTTTTAAGTTGATTATGTAATGTTGTAAATGAAAAGTGGATATTATCATGTCATTTTATGTGCCATCAATTGGACAAACCCGTGCGCACTATCCCTCATTCCAAAAATAATGGGAAAATATAGGCCTATTTGTAGCACGAAACACTCACAGTTAACCATTAATTTTTCTGCCGGTATACGTCATCACCCTCCCTTCCCTCCCCCTTCCATTCCCTCACATACACTATCCCCAAAACATCATAAAATGCAGCCGTCTACACTCACCCGCTTGGAAATGACCAGGCATTTCGAAAAAGGGGGAAAAGAGGAACCTCCCAGCTACAGCTCCCCGGCCACTGCTAAATATTAAAGGGTGGGGGAGATGGAGATGCAGGGGAGGGGAGGGAGAGGGGGGGAGGGAGGGCGAGATGGAGGCGTGAGAGAGGGGAGAAAAGTGGAGACGTGGGGAGAGGCGAAAAAGGTGGGAATGGGAAGGAAGAGGGGGGGGGG
>NC_061830.1:29849048-29851548 GCF_019202785.1 Penaeus chinensis
TTGAGTTTTTTGTTTTTTTTCATATCTCTTTCATATTGTCATTCTTATTTTTTTTTTTTTTTCTTACATAGGGTAGTTGTCCGAAACATTTGTTGTGTCTGGGGTTATCTTTGCGAAAATCAGTAATAGGATTTTTTATCTTCTCACACTGTCAGAGAAATGAAGTGTCTTTGCTATTGATTCAAAAGTAGATGTATTGATTTTTTTTTTAATACGATATTTGTGCCATTCCTTCGCCTTCACTGACACAGTTGCATAACGAGGGCGTGGCTTCCAAGACAGTAAACGCCCCCTTCCCTCCTTCCCGAAATGTCACCGAGCCCTCCAGAGGGTCAGCGAGTGTCATGACCGGCGTCAACTCGGCCGTGGCCTTTGTGCTGTTGGCGGAGATACCAGCGGGCTATCGCGGGGTTAACCGGCGCTTAACTCGCCTGATAAGGGCTGGTGTGCCGAGGTTTAGCACGTGCTGAGGGCGGACTGAATGCCTCGGGTTGTGAGGAAAGGAGGTGGGCGAGGGGCATGAAGATGGGGGCGGAATTGGGAAAAGGGAAAGGGAAGAGGGGCAGTGCGAAGGAGGATAAGAAAGGTTAAGAGTAGATAGAGAAGGAAAAGAGGAGGAGGAGGAGGAGGTGGGGGGATTAGAAAAGGAAGAGGAACCAAAGAAATAAGATGAATATAAAAGACTAGAGCAAGAGTTTAAGGTAATATATCAATGTAAGATCAAGGAGAACCGAGACCAAAGCAAGAAGAACAAGGAGACCGAGAATAAGAGCAAGTGGGAGTGGAGAGTGTAGAACAAGGACGAACAGGCGGACGGGCGGACGGGCGCGGGGCAGCGGGCGTGCGAGGCCCGAGGAGGCAGGTGGCGCGGGCCGGGTCGTGTGGGAGAGCCGAGGCTGCGGGCCGAGCGAGCTGCGTGGGTGAGGACGGCGTTCCGCATGGCCAGCCTCGGCCCAGCCATGCACGGGTCGCGGAGCAAGCTGGCTGGGGGTTCGGGCAGGCAGGCTGAGGGGGGGGGGGGGGGCACGAGGACGGGTTGGGGGAATATCTGGAAGGTCTGACCCCCTCCATCTCCCTCCCGTCACTCCTGCCGACCTCCGCTTGTTCGTTCAGTTTTCCTGATATTAACGGTGCATGGCCGATTTGTTTACTGATGAATCAGCAGTCAAGGAGAGTGAGGGAATGCGTTTTACTTTAGAAGTTTTTTGTCTCTGTTACCGTTTGCTCCTCCCTCGCGCATGCGGTTTCGGTGTATGTCAATATATGTTATGCTTCAGCCATCTACCTCATCACCCTAACGTTATATATCGCCTCGTGTCTTCTTATTTATCTGTATCGTCTTTTGCTCTTGCAACCCTATCAACACATGTGTGATAATAAGTTCCAAGAAAACCTCCTAAGATTTAGAGAGAAAAAGGGATACACACCATGTCCATAATGCATCGTTATTACTCCGCAAGCAATTCAAGTCAGTTCGGGTTATAACGACTCAATCAGGCGGGTAATTACCTTTATGGTGTCCGTAAACATCGCTCGAGTACCTGGACCACCAGATATGTGTCTCGAAACATGACAGTTATTAATAATGAGGATGCCAAGGCAGTCATGGCAGCTTGGGTATTCGGTGCCTGCTTCATCTCTCGGTTCCTTTCTCTCCTTTCATATTCTATCTTCTCTACCTCTTTTTATCTTTCCTTTATCTCTCTTTCGTGCCCCTCCTCTCTCTCTCTCTCTCTCTCTCTCTCTCTCTCTCTCTCTCTCTCTCTCTCTCTCTCTCTCTCTCTCTCTCTCTCTCTCTCTCTCTCTCTCTCTCTCTGTCTCTCTCTATCTCTCTCTCTCTCTCCTTCTACCCCCCCTCCCTCCCTCTCTCCCTCCCTCCCTCCCTCCCTCCTTCCCTCCTTCCCTCCTTCCCTCCATCCATCCCTCTCTTCTCTTTATCTCCCTCTTTCTCTTTCCCTCCCTCCTTTCCTTCTCCGTTATAAAAAGCAACTGACATTACATATGACCGCACGCAAGAAATCTGATGCGCCCGGTGTTCAGTGAGGTCATGTCTTTGGGGTTTCGGTGTCAGGCAACAAGAGTTCAAAACAACGCGACTCAGACAGATCGAGGGAGAAAATCGGCAATGGAAAACTCCTCCAAAAGTTCGAGCCAGCGGCGTCCTTAGTAGGGTTAATCCAATTATCTCCGGCTTTTGAACTTTCCCGGGCCATGTTCCCATCCTTCTCCGGCTGTTCAGTTCAAGACGAATAGGAGCTATGCATCCCCCTCCTCCTCCTCCTTCCTCCTCCTTCCTCCTCCTTCCTCCTCCTTCCTCCTCCTTCCTCCTCCTTCCTCCTCCTTCCTCCTCCTTCCTCCTCCTTCCTCCTCCTTCCTCCTCCTACCTCCTCCTTCCTCCTCCTTCCTCCTCCTTCCTCCTCCTTCCTCCTCCTTCCTCCTCCTTCCTCCTCCTTCCTCCTCCTCCTCCTCCTCCTCCTCCCTCCTCCTCCTCCTCCTCCTC
>NC_061830.1:29861548-29864048 GCF_019202785.1 Penaeus chinensis
TTTTTCCAGTGAGTTCATGGTAACCCTTTCTCGTTATACATCAAGATCATTATCTACATTTAGTATGTTGTTTCCTCATCGAATCTTCCTAATCCTCCGTGTTTTTCCTTTTCTTCTGCCTGTTCTCCCACTTTCTCTTCCTCCTCCTCCTCTTCCTCCTCCGCCTCCTCCATCTTTCCGTCTCTTTCTCCTCCTCCTCCTTCTATTTCTCCTCCTCCTCCTCCTCCTCTTTCTTCTCTTTCTCCTCCTCCTCCGCCATCTCTTCCTTCTCCCCCTCCTCCTCCCTTCCCTCCCTCCTCACTCTTCCTTTCTATCCCCCCTCCTCCCCCTTCCTTCCTTCCTTCAACCTGCTCTTCTAACCACACAAGTCCAGAGCCGCGTGTCCCCCAGCGGACCCCCGTTGAGTGCGTCGGGGAGCGCTTATCACCCATGAATTTTGATCACTCACCGCATTACTCACTCACGCGGATAGGGACAGCCTCTGTAATGAAGAGGAATATACTGACGACTGTTGTGGGCCATCTGCCTCGCGCACATTCTTCCCATACCTGTGCTCTCTCCCTCCCTCCCTCCCTCCCTCCCTCCCTCTCTCCCTCTCTCCCTCTCTCCTTCTCTCCTTCTCTCCTTCTCTCCTTCTCTCCTTCTCTCCCTCTCTCCCTCTCTCCCTCTCTCCCCCTCTCCCTATCTCTCTCTCTCTCTCTCTCTCTCTCTCTCTCTCTCTCTCTCTCTCTCTCTCTCTCTCTCTCTCTCTCTCTCTCTCTCTCTCTCTCTCTCTCTCTCTCTCCCTCTCTCCCTCTCTCCTCTCTCTCTCTCTCTCTCTCTCTCTCTCTCTCTCTCTCTCTCTCTCTCTCTCTCTCTCTCTCTCTCTCTCTCTCTCTCTCTCTCTTCTCTCTCTCTCTCTCTTTCTCTCTCTCTTCCTTCCTGTGGACACGGGTTATTGTAGGTTAGCGTGTGTCGACCTCTTTGGTGAAGGCAGGAAAACCGAAATGCAAGGGAAGCAAAAAGAAGGATATTGGAGACTATAGAAAATTTGTTTTTTTTGTTTGGTCTTCTTGGTATCGGCTGATCAAAGAGATAGGAATCTATATGATTGAATTGAGTATGTGCATAGCATTATGATAATAAACAAGGCATTGGTGAGAGATGGTGGTCAGCACCAGAAGCCAGTCGTGGTCAGCGGAATGACACGACGGCAGCTCGACACCTTCTTTTGTATTCAGTGATGGGCTATATGTCAGAGCTGCCACGGGCTGCTTCAACACACAGTAAACAATGGGTAGACTAAACTCCGCCAGCCGCACTGTCAGCTGGTTAGCCAAACATGGAGTGCCGGCAGACGCGGCGCTGGAGTGGGTGGAGGAGAGGGGATGGAGGAGGTGTGACCACTACTACGACAGGAGTGGTGGGCTGAGGCTGCGTCCGCGCCTTGTATGGGCAAGTTGCCTTCGTCAGTTAGCAACCCACCTCCCGCAGGAGCGTCTGCCGCGGACTTTAAAATATGACCCGCCAATTTCCTTGTTCCTGTCCTGCACACCCGCCACCGCAACCACCACGATGCAGAAGGGCGGCGTTTGGACTCATTTGCATAATTAGAGGATCCGGAGAGGGTATGGGGGCGGTATGCTGTCACCCGGCGGGGGGGGGGGGGGGGGGAGGAAAGAACTCCAAAACGGCGAGTAATGACCAGCTCGGTGCATCCTAATAGAAGGGATCCTAATAGAGGGAAGTGTAAACACACGCGAGGCATTTGTTCTCATCATCGCCGAGACGCGAGGCGATCCTTCCGCAGGTCATTCGTACGAGGGTCACTCCTGGAGGAGGAAGGACGCCGACTCTCCTTATCAGGAAGGGCGAGGACAATGAACGCCCAAGTAAAGATTGAATTGAAAAAAAAGTGCACGGAGATTTTAAAAAGTGTGATGGCCTATTATGTCGAGGCTCCACCAGCAACCTGTTCTGGAACCCGAAAATAAAAGATGTACGAAGCTGATCAGCGGAGCCATTACGGGAGTGTGTGTGTGTGCGTGCAGCTGTGTGTGTGTGTGTGTGTGTGTGTGTGTGTGTGTGTGTGTGTGTGTGTGTGTGTGAGTGTGTGTGTGTGTGTGTGTGTGTGTGTTTGTGTGTTTGTATGTATGTATGTATTTATGTATGTATGTATGTGTATGTGTGTGTGTATGTGTAGATGCATGTTTGCATGTATGTATGGATATACATTGTATATGTATGTATGTATGCATGTATGTATGCATGTATGTGCTACTGCTGTCCCTGTGAGCCTAGCAGATTGCCCGGCAGTCAGTGGCACCACCAACACCGCCCCAATGGTGACCGTCCCCTGCACCCGGTAATGGCCGCCTAGGGGTACCCATAACGAGATCGGACAAGAACAGAGGATAAAAGTAGAAGTAGATAAAGTACGGAAGAGGAAGAGGGGAAAACCAGCGCTTATGCTTTCCTGTCCTCCACTTTGATATTATATATAGGCCTATCTTTCTTGTTT
>NC_061830.1:29869048-29874048 GCF_019202785.1 Penaeus chinensis
TTTTCGGTCTTCTATTTTCATCCTTCCTCTCATTCTCTCTTCTTCTTCCCCTCCCTCCTCTCTCTCTTCCAAGTCTGCTATGTGGCTTCTTTCTTGTCGCTCCTCTTTGCCGTCACCTATATGCAACCGGGTTGTCTATCTATTTTTTTATGCGCATACTTCTAGATGTTTCTAGCTTTTAATCATATGCCAACTGTACACACACACACACACACGCACACGCACACACACACACACACACACACACACACACACACACACACACACACACACACACACACACACACACACACACACACACACACACACACAGAGATATGTCTCCCTCTACTTTGTTTCTTAAACTGTCTGCCTCTCCCCGCCCACTGGTTGTGTCTCTGTTATTTCTCCAAGTGGAAGCTTCCTCGGGTATGCTTTCTCGTACCATGACCAGCAGCTGAAGACGGAATAACCAGCACAGTTTCCTCGGGAAGATACTGGGCTCTTGCTCTTCTTAAGGGGACTCAAGCACGCGAAGGAAACGGAGGAGTAACGCATTCAAGAGCAGACCAAGACGTTTCAACCCGATTTACAAGCTCGTAATGCCTCGCCGTCTCGCTGAAAGTTACGAAGCGATGTTCCCAATGCCATTTTGCCGGGAGGCATTTGATGCCAGATTAACTCTTGTCGATTTTTTCCCTCTTTTTCCCACTTTTTTTTAGTTTTCCAGTTACGGTGTCCGGCCCATAATTCGATTTAAGTTCCCGGTTTCATTGGGGTGTATGGGGATGATGGGGGGGGGGGGGGCACAAGCGATTGGCTTTCACATATTGTATTTAAGTGTTTTTTAAACTTTGGGTTGCGTGTCCTTGCTTGCTTTGCCGTTCAGCGAATCTGTTTTAGTTACTGCTAGGTAGAGGTCGGCTGAGATTGAGGAAAGGGTTAAAGGGTCATGGGAAAAGAGGACAGAGAGGAATAACTGAAAGAATGGGGAAAACGGGAATTGATTAGAAGAGATACGTAGAGAAGGAACGGAATAAGTGCTAGAAAGACAAGAGAAAGAGAGAAAATCTTCCGCCATTTATAAGCGATGAGAATGATGAAGTATAATGGGCGGGAAGGCCGAGTGCGTCGGCCTAGGGCGGCCTAGGGACACAAGGGAGTCCCCGATGGAGGGCGCTATGAAAATGGCCATTAAATGCAAAACTAACGGCATGGCCACAGGGTGAGTAGGGGGGAGGAGGGGAGGGGAGGTGAGAAAAGGGGGGATCGAGGTCTGGGAGAGGGTAATTCTCAAGGGGCTTCACGCATACTCGAATATGTCGCTCATTTGCATATAACGAGCCCTTGTATTCTTGGTATTACGTGGCCAGCGTGCGGCTTATGGATCCATCGTCTGCGGGGATGCGCTCGTTTACGAAGCTGCCGACGCGATAACTGCGGCACCTTCCGGGACTTGGTGGTGTCAGCCCCCGTAAGTTCGCCGCGTGTTCCGACGGCCTTTGCTGGCACACCTTGATCACTGCCTATTGGTGCCAGTTATGCTCCCTTGTACTCTTCTGGGCTACATAATAGAATTTATTCACTCGGGGAAGTTATATTTGCTGTGTGTCGGGGATGGTTCGGATAATTTAATTATTCTATCGCTTTTCGGTGTACAAAGGTATAATTTATAGTTTAATGTTTTTATATGTTAATTTTATTAGAGTAATTATTTCAGCTAATTTATATCTATAGAGACTTCAAAAGTGTTTTTGTTATCAGTTTCACAAATGACTGTCTCTAATTTATGTGGTCCAATATATTAATGATTCTTTCTTCTTTTTCTAGGTAAGTGTCTCGAACTTCTTGAGTTTTCCAATGCAAAGTGAAGGTAAGTGTATATGTACGTCGCCTCTGTAACAGGTCTGAAAGGCGTCGCTATGTGCGTTTTTGTATTCATATCATTTTTACATAACACATACATACATTAAAAAACAAAATCTAATTCACAACGCCGAGGGTCAGGAGTAAAAAATAATGAAGGATAATATATGAAATGTATATTTTGAAAATGAACGAATTGCACCTTGATAATTTTAAACAAAGTTCGCATTCAGTGACATTTAATACGACCGAGAGAAGGAGGGAGCGGCAGGAATTACGAGCTGGGATGAACTGCTTTTTGAGCCACGAGGATTCGTCTGCCCGGCATGGAAAGGAGGAAGAGAGGGGAACTACGAGCAGAAAGGGGAAGAGGGGAAAGTCGATAACTAGAGCCATGAGAAAAATATTCGTAAAGAAAACTTCGTTTGTTCGAATCCAACGCGTTGCCAATAAACTTGTGATCTGAGATTTTTCTTTTGTTTCCTTTCTGATCAAAGCATGATTATACGCTGTTACATATTCATACATGTTCATAGTATTATTCGTGGAACATTTCGACCACACGACGCGCTCGCGTTCTTGTTCAGCGTGTGATAAAGTGAGCGGGTTTATGGGCGGAAGATTGCGACGGGTCTTATGACGTATGATAGATAATGATAGACATGGGAGGGATGGGCGGGCAGAGCAGGGGGATAGAGCGGGCAGAGGGGATAGAGGGGAGGAGGGGCTAGAGGGAAGGAGGGGAAACAAAAGGGATAGAGAGGCAGAAGGGGGAGAAGGGTTAGAGAGAAGGGGGGAGGCTTCACACAGAGAACCTGGTCGGAGCCGAAAATACTGCGACACTTATCGACATTTCTCTGATAAACTTCGCCTGGCTGCGGGAGATGATTTAGGCGGCAAGACAGCGGCAGAGGCGGGCGCGTGGGAAGGACTTAGAAGAGAGGGGGGCGCGTAGAATAGCGGTGATTGCGGCGGCACAGAGATGGGGGTTTGAGGGCCCACGCTCGAATTTCTCTTTCTCTTCGATGTAATTCTCTTTTCTCGGATTTTTCTTACTGTGTTTTAGTCTTCCTATTAACAGTGTCGTCCTGCGTTAGAGTATGTTCACATCTTGAATCACTTCCTTGCTCTAGAAAATAAGAGACAGCCAGAAGGGAAACAATGATAAAAGATAGAATAGAGTAAAGATTCAGATATGGCGTAAAGCAAAAAAAAGTTTGAGATCTGGCGTCTTCGTATTGACATCGAAGACTCCCCGTAGTGTATGCGAGGCGCCTGACCTGCCAATCACGAAGCCTCAGCCCGCCCCTTCCGCCGCTCCAGACGCCCCATTTCTTTTCTTGAGACTCGGGCTGGGTGGGTGGGTGGGTGGGTAGGGGGGGGGGGGTTATGACGTAAGCGACTCTGGCGATGGCGACAGATTCGGTTGAATATTTCAGTCTTGAAAGAAACGTTCTGATAATGGCAACTAATTGGCATTCTCTGCGAGGGAAGTTCTAGTGACGCGAAAACATCGTTTGTGACATGATAAGGCGCCCGTGCACCTCTCGTGGACTCACTATCACACCCTGGCATCTTTCGCCGCCGTCAGGATGCGCCGTCTGCTTCCTCCTCCGCGTCAGATAGCTTAGAAGGAGAAGAAAAAGGGTAAAAGAAAAAGGACTTTTGTGTACCGGATTGGAGATGCGGCGATAATTGCCTCAAAAACAAAAGTGGGGCGTCTCTTTTCCTTCGGTTTCCTCTTCCCGGAAATTCGGAGCGAGACTCGAACGGCGCTCGGTCCTCCCCTTCTCTCCCCTCCCCTCCCCTCCCCTCCTCCTTACCTCCCCTTACCTCACCTTACCTCCCCTTACCTCCCCTTCCCTCCCCTTCCCTCCCCTTCCCTCCCCTTCCCTTCCATTCCCTTCCATTCTTCTCCACGCCTTTCCCTAAATATGCGTGCGTTCATGCGGGGTTCCCATTGGTTTCCATAAAAATGCCGAAAAAGAGTTTTGAGTGAACTGCGATGGAATGGCATGTTCACGGGGCCCGACTGCGGAAGTGTGCAGGAATCACAAATGTTGCAAGAAGGAGGAGGAAGAGGAGGGGATGGGGGGGCGAAGACCACGTAAATAAGTTTACGCAAGACCAGAAACTTTAAGAGGAAAGGGGGAGGGGGTTGCGATAAGAGAAGAGTGGGGGAAGGGGTAGATAGGATGAGGAGCAAGAGGGAGGGAAAAGACGGAGCAGGAAGCCCTTTTGTTTATGTTGACTTCTGCGCCGTCTGCAGCCAAGACGTACAGTCAGCGTGTGTGTGTGTGTGTGTGTGTGTGTGTGTGAGTGTGTGTGTGTGTGTGTGTGTGTGTGTGTGTGTGTGTGTGTGTGTGTGTGTGTGTGTGTGTGTGTGTGTGTGTGTGTGTGTGTGTGTGTGTGTGTGTGTGTGTGTGTGTGTGTGTGTGTGTGTGTGTGTGTGTGTGTGTGTGTGTGTGTGTGTGTGTGTGTGTGTGTGTGTGTGTGTGTGTGTGTGTGTGTGTGTGTGTGTGTGTGTGTGTGTGTGTGTGTGTGTGTGTGTGTGTGTGTGTGTGTGTGTGTGTTTTAGCAAGTTTATTCGTTGGTATACACGCTCATTTATCAATTGAATTTCTATCCTATTTTCCCATCCTTCTATCCACCTATTTTCCCATCCTGCTTTCTCCTCTCCACCCTCCTCCTGCCCTCACCTTTACAAAGGGAATGGCGGAGCTGCGGCAGACTTGTTTCTCTCGCCAATCATGGATCGTGGCCCGGGACTCATTATCCCTGCATTCAGAATTACCTGCGAGTGTTAACGGAGGTCAGGAGGCTGCTGTGCTGGGGAGTGGGGGTTGGGTGGGGTTAGGCGAGGAGGCAGGGTGGGGAGTGAGGGTTTTCGTTGCTGCATTCTCATGTTTTATTGTTGGTTGATGTTCTGCGTATTTTTATGTGTATATTTAGGACTGTTCATCTTTCTCGCTCTCCTTTTTTTTAACACATTCTCCTACCTTCTTGTTTTTCTCGGTGTTACCCCCTTTTTTCCGTCCACGCCGTTCCCTTTATTCTCTCCATTCTTTGGTGTTTCGTTGCATTTGCCGTCACCCTCCCTTACCTTCTCTCCCTCAACCCCCAACCCCACGGAGGTCATGGTGGGCCTGCGAGAG
>NC_061830.1:29884048-29886548 GCF_019202785.1 Penaeus chinensis
AATTTAGTGGATGGGCTAAAGCTTCGAGGGGGAAAGGGGCGAGAGAAGGCTAAGGCAATCAGAATCAGATTTTCAATTGGTATATATTTTTCCCCCTCCGGTAGAGTATGATTCCCTATTTTGATCCCAGGTTCTGAAATTATAAAGCTCTCTATCAGTTGAATTGGCATTTCATTATCACATTGACTGCGTTTTCCGCCGCGTCTTTTTTTAATGAAAATATTACCGACATTGCAGCCGTCGCAAACAGAATTACCATGCCATTAACATCGATTATACCTACAGTCATAATGTTTAATAGCAGGGTAAACATGATAATTATGTGGTACTGTTGGCTGTACTGTGTGTTTGCGTGTTCAGACAAATGCCAAATGTTGAAATTTTTAACAACAGAGGTGCATAACATCGGTGATTAAAAGAATATCCTCCAAAATATGTTAGCATTAGGTTCGGAGGGAACGATACGTCTTTTCTGGAATATAGTTAAGAAACAAAAGATTCTTGGAACCTGTGAGGAATCGCAGTTAGTAAAAGGAATGCCAGTTATTTACAAGACAAGCAGTATGAATAAATAAATGATCTCTCTCTCTCTCTCTCTCTCTCTCTCTCTCTCTCTCTATATATATATATATATATATATACATATATGTGTGTGTGTGTGTGTGTGTGTGTGTGTGTGTGTGTGTGTGTGTGTGTGTGTGTATGTGTTTGTGTGTGTATGTGTGTGTGTGTGTGTGTGTGTGTGTGTGTGTGTGTGTGTGTGTGTGTGTGTGTGTGTGTGTGTGTGTGTGTGTGTGTAATTAATACACCAATGGATAACAAACCACAGAACAGAGAAGATCTCCAAGTAACATTAAACGTGTGCCTTATTTGCAAGATAGATATTGCCAACGGTGCAACCTCCTTCGCGGAAAGAAGAACAAGTATGGTCAAACGAACGAATAAATGAAAAGGAAAGTCAATCAGTAGACAAATGAAAATAAAACCGAAAAAAACACATTCCTTAAGCAACGCAAAGACGCGCCCTTAGCCTCGCTATCCCGGGGCTGAGATTACGCCACTGTGCAACCTCTCCCGTGGGATCCTTCGCCGAGACGCTTTATGTGCTGTCTTCATTATTATTGTTCCAGCCGGGAATGCGTGGAAGGTTAGGTACGCGGGGCTCTGACGTGGATGGTGATATGTGTGCGGGCGGGGCGTTGTTTTTTCGGATGGTGACGCTGGTGACGCTCCGGGATCTCGACTGAGGCGGGTGCTATTTTTTTCTGGTTCGGTTTGTTCTTTTACTCACGTATTTTGCATTCCTGTGGTTCTAGGTGTCACTTTAATGTCTTGCGATATTTTTTTTTTTTTTAGATTATCTGTGATTGTGGTTGTTTTAGTTGCTGAAGAAGTTGTTAGTGAGCAGCTTGTGGTTGTGCTCTTAGTTACCAAGATCTATACTGCTCTCTGTTAGACCATAACGGGAGAGAGAGAGAGAGAAAGACAGACAGACAGACAGACAGACAGACAGACAGACAGACAGACAGACAGACAGACAGACAGACAGACAGACAGACAGACAGACAGACAGACAGACAGACATAATAGACCGACGCAGAGAGAGAGAGAGAGAGAGAGAGAGAGAGAGAGAGAGAGAGAGAGAGAGAGAGAGAGAGAGAGAGAGAGAGAGAGAGAGAGAGAAAGAGGAATTGGATCGAGGAAACGTAATAAAGAAGGCACGACAACAGAAAAGGCGGCGATAAGACAGCCCACGCAAAAGCCACAGCAACTCGGCAACAACGCTATCGGCTCCCCTTTTCAAGTCCCTTCAGGAGCAGGTTGCGGCTAATGGACAGAGCGTAATGTGCACAGGGTGAGGCTCCCTTCCCCTGCCCTTCCCCTCCCTCTCTCTCTCCTTCCTCCTCCCTCCCCCCCCCCCCCAATTCATCACCCTCACCAGCAGTCTTTTTTCCTTGGAGGACAATCTGCTCCCTTCGCTTCCTCTTCCTCCGTGCATTCGTGACCCTCATTTCTCCCTCGTCCTTTTCTTCTTTTTGTTTCTGCTCTTTCTTTCTCGTCCCCTTTCTTTGTCTGGATCCCATTCGTCTGATTCTATTTTTTCTTATTTTTCATCATCTTTTCCTTTTATTCTTATTCTTCCTCTTCTTTTCGTTCTTCTCTTTCTCCGTCTTTTTATTCTTATTCTTATTCCTCTTCCTTCTCCTTTCCCTCCTTCTCCTCCTCCATTTCCTCCTCCCCTCCCCCTCCCCCTCCCCCTCCCCTTCCCCCTCCTTCCCTTCCTCCCCCTCCTTCCCTTCCTCCCCCTCCTTCCCTTCCTCCCTCTCCTTCCCCTCCCCCTCCTCCTCCTCCTTCTCCTCCTCCTCCTCCTCCTCCTCCTCCTCCTCCTCCTCCTCCTCCTCCTCCTCCTCCTCCTCCTCCTCCTCCTCCTCCTCCTCATCTTCTCTTCCTTCTCTTCCTCCTCCTCCTCTTCTTCATCCTCTTCTTCCTCCTCCTCTTC
>NC_061830.1:29899048-29901548 GCF_019202785.1 Penaeus chinensis
GAAGAAGAGCGTAGGGGAGGAAAAGGGGAAGAAGAGAGAGCGAAAAGAATCTCATGCCAGCGATATATGAATTAGTTTTTATGTTCTCTTCATGTTGTGTTATGCTTCATGCTTAGGATTGCCGAGTTGCCTAATTTCCATACGAGTTTCTTAAAGAAAGATGACTACAGTTCTTTCTCAGTATACAAGATACTTATTGCTGTAGATGCAGTGCCTGCTACTTTATTTATAGAAGCCATTCTCTCATAAGGACAGTGCTGGTAATAGCCATCGTATAAAGCTGTCATCCACACCCGCTGTCATATTGTACTCATGCGGAGGGGAGAGGAAGAGGGGGGGGGGAGAGGGAGGGAGGAAAATGGGAGGAAGAGGGGGAGCGAGGGGAGGAAGAGGGAGTGAGGGAAATGGGAAGAAAGAGGGAGCGAGGAGAAAGAAGACATGGAATCGAGATAGAATTGGCGGCCTTTTGGGTGTCCTTTTTGTTTTTGTCTTTTCCTAACTTTGTTTAAGGAAAGGCATAGAAAATAACAGAAGTAGCATTTAAGTGATATGATACACTTTTTGGACGAATTTTATTGGTATTTTTATTGGTAACGTATACCACGATTGTTTATGCGTTCCATTCATGATTAGGTCATTTTGGCAATTTATGCTTGATACAGCTATCCGCATTCTGCACGTGGTTGTGATTTTACTAGTCGTCATTGGTTATGTAATTGTACAAGAGACGTTGTTTGTGCGTATGTGTGTGTTTGTATGTGTTTTTTGTGCGTGTATGCCCTTGTGTGTGTGTGTGTGTGTGTGTATGTCTTTGTGTGTCTGTTTCTTGTCTCTATCTTTTAAGACTCCTTAAGATGTACTTCTTCCCTAGCTCTCCTTTCTTTCATTCTGCCTAGACAGAAATTATGCATTTTGGATAACAAAGGGAGGTCAGGGAGGCATAATAAATCCCAAGAAGACATCCATCTCCTTTTGATGTCTCTGCAGTCTCTGGCCGAGGCTCAGCACAGATATAAGTACCGGCGTCACCATCGCAGAAGATTTATGGTGTCGGCGCCTCACTGTAACACCATGGGCGGGGGAGAGGTAACTGAGACCGTAGAGGAGGAGGAGCCACGATAAAGATAGGAGATAAGAGCTTAAGATTGATGAACTGAGCGACTGTTTACACTTTATCAGTCAGCCTCGCGAGATGGAGCTGACAAAGATGCAGGGAAAGGCCGTTGAGATACTACTGTTCCTGTTGACGGCGTTGCTACGCTCGTTGCAAGAGATGAGGGCGGGGGGGAAGGGGGAGGAGTGAGGGGGGAGGCGTGTACATGGGAAAGCTCTGGTTTATATCCTGTTAACCTTCACTCGGGATCTCCTTGGGCTGTGAGTCTGAGAAGGGGATTAGCGTTCGTGCTGGATATTTTCCTTCCTTCCTTCCTTCTTTCCTTCCTTCCTTCCTGCCTTTCTCTCTCTCTTTTTCTATTGTTTTTTTCTTTTATTTGTTTCCTCTCTACGTAGCTCTGAAGTATGACTTTTTTTTTTCAAGCGAGATGTTTTTATTCCACACATGAATCCACACATAAAAGTCATCCCATTTTGCCTTTGCAACGAACAACGGTCCTGTTAATTAAATGCACTTTTGCTTTCCTGTTTTCACGTGTTCTTGACTCGCTTTTTTGCTGCAAAGAAGGGAATAATACAAGTCGTAGGCTTTGTTTCAACAGGAAATGAAAATGCTTTTGTATATTATATATATATATATATATATATATCATCCATCCATCCATCCATCCATCCATCCATCCATCCATCCATCCATCCATCCATCCATCCATCCATCCATCCATCCATCCATCCATCCATCCATCCATCCATCCATCCATCCATCCATCCATCCATCCATCCATCCATACATACATGTATGCATGTATACATATATACATATATACATATATACATATATACATATGTACACATTACACACACACACACACACACACACACACACACACACACACACACACACACACACACACACACACACACCTATACATATTTTTTTCTTTCTTTCTTCTTCCTTTCTTTTTTTCCCTTAACCAGTTTTGAGAATTGGTTGAAAATGACATAGAAAGCGTACTGCGGCTGTACGTTCCTTTTATCGCTCTATTAAAAAAAGCAAAAATACGGAAAAAGAAATTTAGCTATAATAAATCATCTTTTCTCACGATTTCTTCTAAGGACACTGCCATAAGAATATAAAAAATTCTCCCTTTCTCTTTAAATGGATCATACCTTTGTAATTTGAGGAGAGGGTGTCTGATACAGGCCAAGATTATGGGCGCTATAAAAGGGACATAGACGGGCGGGGATGGGCGTGAGAGGCGGATGAACATATTTAGAGTTTTTTTGAGTGATAAACAAAAAAAGGAGAACAAAAAATAGGTTGAATTATTGTTTTCCTGTTGTTGTTTTTTATTTGTTTTTATTTTGTCTGCTTTCTCTCTCTCTC
>NC_061830.1:29906548-29914048 GCF_019202785.1 Penaeus chinensis
TAGAGATAGAGATAGAGATAGAGATAGAGATAGAGATAGAGATAGAGATAGAGATAGAGATAGAGAGGGAGAGAGAGAGAGAAAGATAGAGTAACATAAAGACAGAAAGAGAGAGAAAGACAGAAAAAGAGAGAAAACCAGTATGAGACATATATATATATATATATATATATATATATATATATGTATATATATATGTATATATATATATATATATATATATAGAGAGAGAGAGAGAGAGAGAGATAGAAAGAGAGAGAGAGAGAGAGAGAGATGAAAATGAAAGATATGAGAAAAAAATTAAGGACTAAGTCCTCCCTCGAATTTCCTCGCCGCACAAATATTTCCTCCCCGCTTCACTCGCTCAGCGAGAGCTCAACCCGGCACAAAATCTTTCTCACCTTCAGCAGTGTCCGCGAACCACAACTCTTTCCCCTTCCGAACGCCTCTCGCTTGACTGCCTCTTGCGTGCTTGTCCATACGAGTGAGAAATTCTCCATTTTCGCTTGGCGCTACTTTCCCCTTTTTTTCCCTGTTTGAGATCTGAGGAGGTGGCGATCTGGGCGTCTGGCATCCGTTGGAAAAGAGGTGATGAAAATTCTAGCCTTTTTAATCGCGAGTGGTTATAAGAGATGTGAATAATATCAGTAAATGTCAGCTCACTGAGACTCGCAACAAATGTCAGCGAGGGAGAAGGAGGGGAGGCGTGGAAGGAGGAGAGGGGCGTGGGGGGAGGAGAGAGAGCAGAAGGAGGAGGAGAGTCGGGTGAGTCAACATTCCCCCTCTCTCTCTCCTCATTCCTGTCACTACCTCCCCCCCCCCCCCTTGAAAAAGGGGAAAAAAGCCAAGGGCTGTCGCAAAAGTTTGTCTTTGTGCCGACTTTCTTTTCGGAGAAGCGGGAGAAGGAGTGTCTGGTAAGTGGGGGAAGGGGGAGGGGGAGGGGGTAAGTAAGAGGAGGGACAAGGACAAGAAGGGGGGCGGGGATGGGAAAGGGGGGAGGGGAGCTAGGTAGAAGCGTCACTTGGGCCATTACATCAGCCTGTCCCTGTCTCCCTCTCCACCTCTCCTCTCCCCCTCACCCTTGCTGTTGCTTTATTGCAAGGGGGGGGGGGGTGTCACATGATGCACTGGAGCGGGGAGAAAAGAAAGGGAAGAAGGGGGAGGAAGGAATAACCCAAATAAAGGTTAGTAGACTGTAGTTTTCTTTAGAGGAAGAGGCAAATGTATGCTCTTCATTATTTATACGCTGACGTTCGGATATTCAGCAAATACGGAATTTCCATAGTTATGACCTAGATTACAATATGGTAATGTTAAGGTGAAATGGTGACTTTGACATCAAATATGGCATATGTACTGATGTAATGTTGTATCAATAGACATATGAAAATGATGTTTGAAATGTCGATTGCAGTTACGAAAGCGGAAGGATGGAAGGAAAGATATGAACGTTGATACTAAGAAAAAGAGTGATTAAAAGAGAGCAAAGATGGACGACCTAGACAGTAGTCCATCTACATGCAGATGAGATGAGTCGAGTAATCAGCGCCGACGGAATCATGATTAGGAAGCTTAATTACCCAGGATGATTATCATAGCCGTGCCGAGGAGTTTAGAACATGAAGTACATCACTTAATCGTATATATATGGACGTGTGTGTGTATGTATGTAACCGTATGTGCATTTATTTGTTCAGTATATTCGTAGCAGCGTCAGCAGATATCCGTCTTGTACCGCAAGTTGCGTTTTGCTCGTTGCATCACAACAGGCAATATCTATAGGGGATATTTATGGCCCTCATTTGTTTCCCTTTGCGTCAAACAAAAGACAAGCGCGATGTAATTATCACTTGGTCTGGCGATTTATTTTGCGCCTGTTGAGTGTCTGGTGGTGGTTTTGTGTGCGTGTGTTTGTCTGTGTGTGTGTGTGTGTGTTTGTTTCTTTGTGTTTGTTTATGTTGGAGGGATATCCGCTGGTGACTAACCACTCAAATTTGTAAGCGTTATGTCTAGATTTACCTCTTGACGTGTTGATCATCATTTAAATGTACATTTCGTAGCGGCCATTCAGTATCTGGCGTAACCATTGAGCCGGTATGCGAGGGGGAAGGAACAAGATTTCGCTTTCGCAGGCCGTGTTTATGGCGATGTGTGCCAAAGCCCTGGGCCCTGATTGGCACCCGAGGACAATAGTGCCACTACAGAGGCCATTAGCAATCTGCGGTGAGGGGAACCGGGAGGGAGAGAGGGCCGGTCCCTGGCGGGTGGTTGACTGGACGGCCTCTGAGTAAGTATAGCAGCGACTTGAATTCCCTACCCTTGCTTATAGACACGTGTCTTGTGGGGCTATAGGAATACATATTATATTGCATATTGTCACAGTTCTATTACGAAAGCGATGATTGGATTCCGTTTCCGGAGTGACCGAACCCGAGCCTCGGCATACGGAAACCGGATTCGGATAGGAGTGTGTACGTTCGGACGTCTCGGATTACTCTGTCTACAAGAACATTAAGGGGGAGAAGGAAAGGGGGGTTTTCGTGAAGTGTAACTCTTTCTCATTTCTTCCATCTTCTCTCTGTCTCCCATCTATTCTTCACTCTCTTTCTCCATCCTATTTCTCTCTCTCTCTTTCTCTCTCTCTCTTTCTCTCTCTCTCTTTCTCTCTCTCTCTCTCTCTCTCTCTCTCTCTCTCTCTCTCTCTCTCTCTCTCTCTCTCTCTCTCTCTCTCTCTCTCTCTCTCTCTCTCTCTCTGTCATCTCATCTCCCCTCTCGCTCCCTCTCATCTCTTTCCCCTTCTCTTCCTTCCATCTTTCCTACTTCCCCCCTCATCTCTTCAGCCTCTCTCGCTGTTTCATCTCCTTTTCATCTCTCTTCCTCCCATCTCTTCTCCCTTTTTCCCTCCCTCAATCTCTCTTTCTTTTTCCCACCCTTCTCTTCCTCCCTCTCTCTCCCTCGCATCCCCTCTCCCTTTCCCCTCCCATTTCCTTTCCCCCTTCTCTGCCTCCCACCACTTCTCCTCTCTCTCCGTCCAATCTCTTTTCCCCTCTCTCTCCCTCCCATTCCTTCTCTCCTCTCCCTCCCTCTCTCCCGTTTCCCCCTTCTCACGCTCCCTCTCCCCCGGCTCCACCAGGCAATAGGATCTGAGACCAATTTTGCCAATTATTTCCCGTCCTCCCCTCCTATTCATCGTCGAAGGATATTTCTGGAACCTTGACTAAGCACATCCCTTCGCCGGTGTGTTGAGTTGTGGTCGACATTATTTTGAATGGTAGATGACGGTATTCTCATATTTTATCAGGTTTTTTTTTTTTTTATCTATTTATTTGTTTTTCCGAACGTAATAAAAAGATCTAGACCATAAATCCGTATAAGTATAGGGTTAGCGCCGGTGTATACTGAGGCTTCGGCCCTTTTTATCCCTTGTTAGAGCCAAAAGTGACTCATTACGGGGTTATTTATTATTAATCCACTTCATATGTCATTCATTTGGGAGGTTAATTGCCCTAGGCGTGTATTTATTGCATTTTTGGTTCAGCATATTTAATGATGCAAAAAAATGAGGGAAAAAGTTTCGTGTTTTTTTCCTGTTTGCCATTTATGTAGGTAGTGATTAATGTAATTCAGGTTAAAGGAACTATTTTTAGATTCCGATCCGTTGTTTTTTATTCTCAGGCTATTTGCAAAAAAAAAAAAAAAAAAAAAAAATGAATTTGCACACGCGCGCCTACACACATATTACGATTTCCAGACCTCGATTGGAGGATATAAAACTGGCAAGACATAAACCAGACTGTTTTTTTGTTTTTTTTTATGGAGGCCGGGAGATATTTGAGATTTATAGGACTACGATACGACCCTCCTATGAAGCTTTTAGTGTAATTTACCTGAGCTTCCTTTCTCATCCTTATAAGGGGTCAAGGCGCCGTCTCCCAGTTTTGTGTTTTTATTAAAGATTCAAGGAAAAATCTTCTTTTTCCCCTAATAATCATACACTTATATTGTGTTAAGTTAGATCTATGCGCGTGAGTATACGTACACACACGCATACATGCACATGTTGATACGTGCATGTGTGCATACAGCTCGCTTGCTCTTGTGTGGCATTAATGGAGCCCGAACGCTCGCCAGGCCCCCCGGCGGTGCATCAGGAGAGAGGCGAGAAGTCCAGCCTCATTTTCACTTCAACTTCCTACTTTTCGTTTGGGGATTCGAGACACTTTAGACCAGAATGGGAAGTTGATAAATACGAGAAAGAAAAAAAAGGATAAAATAAGGAGTGTCGAGTCCGGCTAATGACTTTATGAGGGTGGTTGTTTCCCTTCATTTTATTCGTGTTTTTATTGGAGTTTTTTCTTTTACTGCAGGCTTTATGTTTGCCATTTTTGAAGTTTTATGGTAAAAGGCACACGTCGCGCGCGCCGCACTTGATATTATGTTTGTCCCTCGTAATGCCACGAGCCTGAATGTAAACAGAGATGTTGTGGTTGTTTTTATATATTATTGCATTAGCATTGCGGGGTTTTATTTGCTCCGTGTGGTACGATATAAATGTAGGTCTCCTACACACAGTCATACATACTTTCGAAAAAAAAACACGTACACATAAACTTTTGCCAAAAGAAAAACAAAAAATGATACACACACCCTCTCTCTAAACATATAAACATACGCACGTACGGAGAGACAGGCATTTACAAACAAAGCAGTAGCACTTGTCATCTTATTACTGTCTAAAACGGTTGGAAATGCAGCCATTAGGGTGTAATTAAAAGTGTAATTGCGTCCATAGGCCTACCGCTGCCCTGCCTCGTCCTCGTCAGCCTCGTCGCAAGAACACGTCCTCTCGAGCCGCCCAGAACCCCGGGAACCAGAAGTGTTCCTCGCGAGTGTCCTGATTTAGAAGCTCGGCGTCTTATCTGGCGTCGTAAAGTCCGCTCGGTGGGCGGAGAATGTGGGTGTGCGGGTGTGGGGGCTCTGTGTCTTTGGGAGGCTCTTGTGGGGGGAGGGAGCTTGTTGCGACGGAGATAACAGAGCGTCGGTAAAACATGATGCTTTATGGATTAAAGGCCCGTCAAGTTCTTTTGTTGACATGGGTAATGTCGTCTGGGAACGACGTGCTGATGCGGCAACACTGTCACTCCTCCCCCCTCTCTCTTTCCCTCCACCCGGTATTTGGTGCTGGAAGACATCTTTTTCTACGTAATGTGCTTGTGCTTTCGGTGTGTTGGCAAGGGAGGCGAGAGGGGGTGAGGGGGGATGAGGAGTAGAGGTTGGAGGGAAGAGGGAGGCAGAGAAGCAAGGAAGAAGAGGAGGGGTAGTGCTTATTTTGCATCGCTCTTGAGGAGATAAATTTACCTGTTGGTTGCGTCATCGCCAGACTCATCGGAGGGACGCCATGTCTTCTTTCGCTCTCCCTTCTTTCCCCATTATTCTTCATCTTCTCTCCCCCCTCTAGCCCTTATTCTCCTCCTATTCTTGCATCTTAATCTCCATTCTTTACTTCGTATCATTCCCGCTTCGTCTGCTCAACCGTCCCCCCTTCCACCCACCCGTCCGTGACCTTGCAATCCGTTAGTCTGGATATTGGCACGTGTCCGGTTAATGGGACGGACAAAACAGCCGTAGATTTGGGGGATATTATCCGGCAAGAGTTGTTTATACGCGGCCGGGACTCGTAAACGTTGCTATCTGTCTCTTGCCGGTGGATGATTCGTGTGTGCATGTGCGTGGATGTGTATGTATTTATGGCGTGTGCATGCGTGCGTGTGTGTGTGTGTGTGTGTGCGTCCGTGCGTGCGTGCGTGCGTGCGTGCGTGCGTGTGTGTGTGTGTGTGTGTGTGTGTGTGTGTGTGTGTGTGTGTGTGTGTGTGTGTGTGTGTGTGTGTGTGTGTGTGTGTGTGTGTGTGTGTGTACATGTGTTATCCCCATAATTTATTGTTTGTTATTTTGATGCCTTCTTTTTCATCTTCCTCTTCATCATATTTTTGACGTTTGGACCGCCTCATAAGAATCATCGGTCATCGGACTCTTTATCAGATGTGACGGTATTAGAATTTTAATCTAAAAGAGAGAGAGAGAGAGAGAGAGAGAGAGAGAGAGAGAGAGAGAGAGAGAGAGAGAGAGAGAGAGAGAGAGAGAGAGAGAGAGAGAGAGAGAGAGAGCGAAGTAGGTAGAGGAACAGACACCCCATAAACAGGTAGACAGCAAACAGACACCCAACAAAAAATAAATATGACAAATAAACAGAGAGGAGACGAAAATAGGTGAGAGCGAAAGGGAGAGGCGAAGCGATGGAGAGAGGGAGAGATTGATGGTGACAAGCGAGGCGACCTTTCCCTCTTCATAAGTGAGCCTCTTGAGGTGGCGAAGGAGTGTAGTTGGCAGGCTCGAAGGGGTGAGTACACGCCAGGGGGAGGGGGGGGGGGGGGTAGAGGGGTATGGCAAGAGGATTTTTTTCCAGCAGGTTGAGAGTGAAGTGGAAGGGATCCATACACCCTTTTTTTTGTTTCTTTTTTTGGTGAATGGGGAGGGAGAGGGGTGGATTTTTCTTAGAAGAATTGTACGGGATGAAAACCGTGAATGTAGAGGGAGTTCATTGGAAAGGGTCTTTTTATCTCTGTTCTTTGAAAGAAACATACATCGGGGAAGTATACAAAAGGGGAGATACCTACAATCAGAGCGACAAATATATTGATGCGACACCCCCTCCCCCCACACACAAAAAAATTCCAGGGATATTCTATGTTAAATAAATCTGTTGTTGTGAAGAAGGAATGAGAACTTGGAGAAGGAGGAGCAAAGGGAGAAGGAAGAGGAAACAGAGAAAGGAGGGGAAGAGTAGGAGGTTGAGGGCAGGTAGATATGAAGTATCATTTTGTTTGGTGCAATATATTTGTTCACTCTTTCGTTATAAAGCAAGATGGAGAGGGAAGTAATGAAAGAACACATGCGGTTTGCTTTTTTTATAATTGCTATTCATGGAAACTGATAATTTTTCATGATATTTCTCACACTGAATTAAAAAGCCCGAGTTTTTAGATTTTATCCATGGATGACTCCATTCGTTAGAATACATTAGCATAGAGAATTCAGAATCAGCTTGTCGTTTTGAGCAGACATCTAATATCACTTCAGATTTTAGGCCTACCGACTCCCAGAATTTGTGAGAGCGAGGAGAGAAAAATCTCATTTAGGAAGCGGAGCGCGAGAGAAAAAGCCTCGGCGATGGCACGCACGTAATGTAAACATGCTGGAGACGCCGTGGCAGACGTCTTCGAGAGGCCTAAGAAAGTGCAATTTTTGCGTTATTAGCGACTGTTTGGTGGAGTTATAGTGAGGGGGGCGGGGGCAGCGGCGCCCTCTTATTGCGGCCGGGGACGGAGAAGGACGCCGGGCCAGCGGGAGTAATTGGCTCCTATTTTGTTCAGCCGCCGAGTCTTGTCGCGGCGGAATGCTTCTGTCGTATTTTCCTATTTATGCATTTAATTTAGCTTACTA
>NC_061830.1:29916548-29921548 GCF_019202785.1 Penaeus chinensis
AGAATGACAGGCGATTTCAAATGCAGTGGACGAGCGATGCGAAAGCGACCCGCGAGCGAGTCGTGGCGAGCAAAGTAGGAATTGGGTAGTGGTTACTGGGCAGCCGATGGCCATTGGGGATGGATGGAAGGGAGTGGGAGGTAGTGGAGAGTGGGCGGCAGGAGTGGGCGGTAAGGGGCCATGCCCTCCCTCCCTCTTCCGGTATTAGGCCCGCCAGGCGTTGCTGATGAACCATTCATCTGCCAAATTATATTCCAGAGTCAACGTGTGTTTAGTTCAGAGCCTCATTTTGCGCTTTGTCGGACATGTTAGTTCTAGTTAATGTTTCTTTTCGTGAAAGATATTTGGTATAAATTTAACCTTTGAAGCGTCAACAGTTCTTATTTTTTTGGTGAAGAAGTGAATACGATCACACAATACAGACTCTTAAATTAATTACGATCTTTCTTTGTAATACGGACGGAGGATGTTTACTCTTTTGCTAAATTCTTCCGGTGGCTGTATGATGAAGTCTAGGACTGCAAACACCAATGGTCTCGATTCTTCATCTGGAAGTAGTTGATTCTCTCTGGGAGACAAAAGACGCATGGAAAATGAGTTTGTCTTAAAGCAAGGGATGTACATGTTTCAGAATGAGTGTATGTGCAGTCTATTTTTCCGGGGAAATTCGCCAGGGTGGTAATGCGGTGTAGTTTTCGAAGTCTCCCTGACGAGGCGCCCCCGTGCTCGCTAAGCCTTTCTCGACACCTCCCTCGCCACACACCGCCAGAGGTCTAAATGTCATATTATGCTGAAACCCGAACCTAGCCTGGGAACCTGCCCACCTGCCACGCCTTCCTCAGTCGCTGGCACTGTTTGAGTTTACTCCTGGCACTGCCGCTATGGTGTCACTGTATCCTGGAGTTTCCTTGCATCTAATGTCTCCGTATTTGAACTTTACTGCAGTATTTGCTTTGACTATTTTAACACATGACCCAGCTATGCTATTATCGTTGTACTATATTTGATTTATTCTACATATATATTATAACATGCCCGTCGAATTCGATGTCATCATTTAAGTGATCACTCTTGCACTATGTATCTTTATATCGTTGTCCCTTGCCTCGTTATGTTTAGTGCTTTTAACTCGAAACTCGTTTGCGTTGTACTGAGATGCATACAATAAAATAAGGGAGAGGAAGAAATGGCTTTGGAGAGAGCGAGACACTTGGGTAATGAATAATTTAAGCACGGAAGGTACCCCATGTTAATCAAGTAAGACAAATTTGATACTCCATTCCTCGCGTCCGGGTGTCTGCTGACCTGACACACACACACACACACACACACACACACACACACACACACACACACACACACACACACACACACACACACACACACACACACACACACACACACACCTATATTCATATACAGACCTCATTCACCTCTTTCTTTTTTTCGGAAACGATGGCGTCAATACAAAGCGAATTTTAAAAGAAATATCCAGATAAAAAAATAAAACCACGTAATTGAATAACGCGGATGAAGAACCAGTGTTGAGGGAAAGGACACGTATTTTCAAAATGAAGGGACAAGAGGGAGTGAAAGGGAAGGTGTATTAAAAGAATAGATGCGAAAAAGAGGATATGAGAGCCGAGGGGAGGATGAGGGAAGAGGAGACGGGGAATGAGAGATGGAGGAGCTTCGATAAAATGCGGAATAGATGGGGGCAAAAATGGAATGAGTTTGAGGTCTGGTTGAGTTAGTTACCCCTGTGTGTGTAAAGCGGAAAGTCCCGAGTAAATGAAGAGGGAGGCGAAATGGAAGGAATAAAGTGAAATTGGAAGGGGAAGGGAAGAAAATGGGACGTTCATTATTATGATTACCAAACACGTTAACAGAGGGGAACGGTGTCATGAAGACAGGCCGGCAGGATTATGGATTGTCAAAATAAGAGGCGATTGGAGTGTTAGTAAGCGATTTGAAAGAGTTAGGAGAGAGAGAGAGAGAGAGAGAGAGAGAGAGAGAGAGAGAGAGAGAGAGAGAGAGAGAGAGAGAGAGAGAGAGAGAGAGAGAGAGAGTGTTAGTTAGTTAGTTAGTTTCAAGAAATACTTTCAGATACCAGATGACAAGAAAAAAAATATTGACCATAAGGAAATGTAGACGTAGATAAAGAAATGATTGATAAATGAGAGAAAATGAAGAAGTGATACGCGGCATTAATACGCAAAACATTTCTGGACGTAATTAAGGGTGAAAGGTGATATATATTTGTTACATTCAACACGCGCTCCTGCCCCTGGGAGTCTCTGTTGCCTGATTTGATTAGTCCATCCAAAATTGATTAGAGGATTAATTGACTAGAAGTGTATAGAAGCTACAACCTCTTGGCATAAAAAGGGGAAGTTGTGCTCTCTCTAGGGACGGGAGAGAAGACGAAGATATATTTGTAATGACTTCTGTTCTTAATATGTTGCAAAAGAACTTTCACCGATCTTATGTTTCAGTGTTGTAAATGAGAGGGGAAAGATAAGAGGGAAACGAGAGGGGACGTTGTTGTTGGTGTGTGTGTGTGTCCGTGCGTGTATGAATGTGTTTATACGTGTGTGTTTGTTTTTCGTGTATGTGTATATGCAAGTGTCTTTTTTTTTTGTATATTTATATGTATATTTTTGTGTGTGTTTGCCTTTCTGTAAGTTTATGCATGTGAGTATGTTTATTTGTGTACGTATTTGTAAGTTTATGTGTGTGGGAATATTTATTTGTGTACGTATGCGCTGTTTCTGTGTGCGTGTGATCAAAGGTCGGCGACACCTGAGCCCTCCACTCAGGCGGCACACAAGAGCCTCGTGTGTGCATAACTTCCTTAGCCTCACACACGCTCCTCTCGGGGGTCTTGACTTTGCCAGAAGGGCGAATCTCAGTTACGTTAAATTATCTTGAAAATTATAATAATAATAGTCATTATTATTGTTGTTCTTGTTGATGATGATGTTTTTTTGTTTTTATGCTTATTATTTTTGTTATATACATTACAGTGATATTTACACTAATGATATGAAACATTATTGTATATATAAATATAAGGGACAAGTATAGAGAAATTGCAAAATTGGTCTCTTATCTCGTCAAGGAATAGTATTTCACCCCTGATGGACTCAGGTTGGAGTCCAGCGCTCATAGGTGTCCTGTTACAGCCATCCCCATTGTAATCCGTCGGGGATTGGTTCGGTTCGATTGTATCTCGAAGTTTCCATGCGTCTTCCAGCTAATCAACTCTTCCCTCGCTCCTTTTCTCTAGCTCTCTGATCTCCCCCCAGAGCTCAACGAACCCTTCCTTCGACTCCTTGTGGCCATGTCAGCTAAACTTTTCTCAAGGAAAGGAAGAAAAGAAAAGGGAAACGTCCGGTGAAAAACGGGGACTAAAATCCAGGGAAATGATTTTCCGGGAATCCTATCGTCCTCTTGCTGCTTTGGCGTCTCCGAAGAATTCCATCTTCATCTTGAATTGAGGGGCGATGATCCATGGCAGTTGAAAGGCACAATGGTGAAGATAGTCTGGATTTTTTTTCCTTTTTTCTTCATTTTTTTTTCTGGTTTATGGCTGTGCGATCGACGATTGTACGATGATTATTTAATAAGTGGTTTATTGATATATGTATAAGACGATCAGGCCTTTAGATTGGCTTCTGGAAATGAAATCGGGTTGCTAGACTTCCAACTCTCGATCTATGTATATAAATCAGTTTTACTTTCTCTAATAATGGGGTCTCCGTTCTCTCTCTCTCTCTCCCTCTTTCTTTCTTTCTTTCTTTCTTGCTCTCTCTCTCTCTCTCTCTCTCTCTCTCTCTCTCTCTCTCTCTCTCTCTCTCTCTCTCTCTCTCTCTCTCTCTCTCTCTCTCTCTCTCTCTCTCTCTCTCTCTCTCTTCTCTCTCTCTCTCTCTCTCTCTCTCTCTCTCTCTCTCTCTCTCTCTCTCTCTCTCTCTCTCTCTCTCTCTCTCTCTCTCTCTCTCTCTCTCTCACTCTCTCTCTCTCTCTCTCGTTGCACTGAATGTTTTGTTGCTCAAAGATACTTCTGAAGCGTGAAGATCGATGGCGGATCAGGCGCAAGTCGCAAATAAAACATTGTGTATATATTTCTCTTCCACTATTCCCTTCTTTATGGCTTTTCTTTCCTTTCTTTCTCTTTTCCTGTTTCCTTTTACGAGATCCAGTAAACACAGTGTTAGTTTGGACTTTTTGTGTCGGAGAAAAAAAAAAGTGACGGGTATAAATGTGCAAATCATCAGTGGTAAACGTCCATTGTCTGGATTTGGAATTTATATTTCAAAGAATTCCGAATTTATCAACATTTTAAGAGACATACACACCCATAAAACAGTGAAAGGAAAATAACGGCATCGATTATTAATTTCTATAGGAAATAGGCCTAGCGCAAGAGCCTTTGAGTCTCTAAGAAAAATTACAAACAAACAGGGAGCGGACACATCAATGGAACCAATTTTTTAGGAGTCACCGAGAAAGAAAGTGTGCCTACTGACCACAGTCCCAGCTGAAAATAATAATCCCGAAGGTAATGAGTGGGATAATAACACCCTTTGTGCGTGTTGCCTACTCCCCTTTCCCTCCCCTGCCTCCTCCCCCTCCTCCCCCCCCTCCTTCCGTCTCCCCACGCGAAGGGAAAAGGCGGGAAAGTTAGCCGTTGCGTCGGTGAAAGATGGAGTCTAACCCGGACTGACGTCTTAATGGTAGCACCTCTGTAAACTTCACGAGTGGAATTTCATGTTACTTAAACGTGTTTTTACCGCCCGTTTACCGCCGTTTTGTATACCCAGATGGAGTTTTCCTTCCCTGCAAGTGTATTTCGGCATTTTCCGTTCTGTCTCCCTGCGAGCATACGTTTAAGGTTAACTTGTACGTCCTTGTTTATTTAAGGAGTAATAGGTGGGCTTTGTCTTGCGAAGATGAATGCTGAGTTCAGCAATTGTTGAAACTGCGTTTATTATTATATT
>NC_061830.1:29926548-29934048 GCF_019202785.1 Penaeus chinensis
TGCGCACCCATCATAGACGAGATGCGAGGTCGGGAACGGCGATGTTGTGATAACCTTTAGCGAGGTGGCGAAGGCGCAGGCCGGGATTTGCGTGTGTGTCTGCGTGGTTTTGAGGAGGGAGGAGGGAGGGGGGGGTGCAGGGCGTTGCGAGTGGACGTTGGGGGTGGGGGCTGAGAGGGAGGATGCGTTGCAGATGACGAAGCTGTAATAAACTTGTAACAAAGGCACCGAAATATATTCCGAGTCCAGCGACAACAACATTAACCGAGGAATGTTGTACGCGTAGTTCCGGTCGCCATATTTTCTCAGGTCCAAGATTACGTTAGCGATGAGTCATGGGTGAGCGGGATGGAGAGGAGGGAGAGGAGGCGGGACGAGGGGGGAAAAGCTGTAGGAAAGGAAAGGGGAGCGGAGAGTACTCGGTTGAGGGGAAGAGAGGGGAAGGCTTGAGAGATAAAGAGACAAGGGGAAGGAAGAGGTGAGAAGAGAAACGAGGAGACTAGGGGAAACTGCGAAATAGAAAGACCCTAAGTTATTCATAAGAGAAGGGAAGAACATTCCGAGAAAATACAGAATATAGAGGAGAGGGAAAACTGGAAAACGTGGATCCACAAAAGATGAAGTCTAAACTTAGGAATAACCGAAACAGGCACTATAGAGATGAAAGAGAACTATGTACAGATTCGACGAAAAACGACCTTCATTGGTTTGTTTTTTTCACATATGGTTGCCTACGCCTTGTTTAACACTCATTAACAATAGCGCCGGGATTTTCCAAAAGAAGGCAGACACAAAAAGTACTCTTCCAGTCTCCTCTCCACGCTTGTTAGCAGAGGTAACCAAGTTTTTTTTAGCCTTTGACCCTTTCATTCTGGTCCAGTAGACGTCGGCCTTTTCTCTCGGGGTTTACTTTAAAGTCCAGCTAATCTTCCAGTCCTTCTCCTTGTCACGCCCCATCGACTGCTCTCTCTCTCTCTCTCTCTCTCTCTCTCTCTCTCTCTCTCTCTCTCTCTCTCTCTCTCTCTCTCTCTCTCTCTCTCTCTCTCTCTCTCTCTCTCTCTTTGCTTTCTCTCTTTTCTCTCTCCCTTACTCTCATCATTTCCTTCCTGTTATTTTTATCTCATTTCATCTATCTCCCTCACTCTCCTTCCAGCTCTGTCTCTTTTCTTTCCTTTGTGCCTGTCCTTTTATCTCCCCCTTCCCATCTCCTCCCCCTCATTTCTCCCCTCTTGTCTGAATGAATAATGGGCGCTGCAGCAAGAAGGACTCCTGGTCGTTGTGGTCGTTAAGCCTTGGGATGCTTCACGCTTCGCCATTGAGTTATCGCACGTCCGTTCAAGTCCAGTAATGACGTGTGACTTCTTGTTTCATTCTTTCTGTGTCTTCTTCTTCTCCTTCTTCTTTTCCTTCTTGTTCCATCTCTCCTCCTCTTCTTCCTTCCTCCCCAGCTTCTTTCCTGGGTCGTTCCATTCTATCTCCCGACCTTTCTTTGTCGCGCTGATGACCTTGATCAGGACTTCCATCCGACTTCCTTTCAATCTCAGCCGTGTGGTCCCGGTGATCACGAGAAACAGTGACGACTAAGCAACTTCTCTGACGACGAGGCCTCGGTTGGCGAGCTACGACCCTCTGAAATAGTGGTGGTTATGCGAGGGGTTATGGGGTCGTTCGCCAAGGGGAAGGAATCACCTGTTTAACGAAGATAACGCTGCATCCCCCTCGTCCCCTCGCTCCCTCTAACCCCCCTATATCTCCCCTCTTGTATAAGCGCATGTCTCCCCTCATATCTAAAACATTTCCAGTGTTAACAACCTTCTCCCCCATCTCTCCCTAACTCTTCCTGGTACCCCCCCCCCCCCTCCCTCTCCCGCTCCCACATTTACCCCTTAACTGGGATGAAATGCTATCCGGCGTTATGGATACACCCCCCCCCCCCCTTTCAGAAATGCGTGCATCCCCCTCACCCTGACCCTCCCCTCCCCTTTCTACCCTCAGAGGAACCGGAGAGAAGGGACAGTACTTAATATAGGAGTCGCTGGAATTGTGGTCGTCATAAATCTTTGCGATAACCTAAAGAGCGACGATACCCTAAAGAGCGACATACCCTAAAGAGCGACGGTACCATAAAAAGCGACATACCCTAAAGAGCGACAATACCCGAAAGAGCGACGATACCCTAAATAGCGATTTCTTCTCAGCTTTGTTTGGCATTTCTGGGTAGTCGCAAACGTCAAGAATTTACTTTAGGGGAGACCTGTGAGATAAAAGATCTAATTAAGAACTGGTACAACCCCCTCGATAATGGACACACGCTGATTTCGGCCAACCTGCCAAGACTGTCAAACATTTCTCTCTTGTTTTACGGTTGAGATGTGCCTTCCCGGTGATGATGTAGGCGCTCTCCCCTCGGACGCTCTCCCCTCTTGACAGCCAGCATGTAGGCACTAAGTTGAGGGCGTGCGACATATGCCTTTAAATGCAAGAGCGAAGGCCACGCGTCAATACCAGGTGCAACTTTTCATCGATATTTTTAGAGGCGATCCTGTTAGCGCGTTGCAGCTGCAGAGGAAAGGAGGGGGAGGGGGGCGGGTTTTGTATGCTAGGACCTGCTGCTGCAATCTCTTGATGAAAACTTGCGATGGAAATTAGTTATCTCTGAACAGAACCTGTTGCTGCTTGATAGCAATGATTTATTTAAATTGGCAGTATTTTGGTTTGTACATATAGATTACGGAATACTAGACCATTTTAAGAAGCACAAACCATATCACATGGAAATTCTTTATTATTTGAACTTTTGATACTTAATTTTTAATTTCTATCCAGCTTTGTTGCAAAACAACAATATTTCCAGTTTCTAATTATTTTGCTTATCAAAAAATCAATTTCCTTCTGGTACACTGGTGACAACTCACGTTCTATGCAACGTATTCAGCTGGTGATGCGAAGGCAATTTGCAACAGCTGTAGGATGATAAGAGGAAGGGTTCGGAGTGGGTGGGTTGGCGGGGGAGGCGAGTGATGGTGACTCTAATTATATTTTTGATAACCCCGAGGCCCTCCATTCCTCCCCTGCCATTAATTACAGTTAATTTGTGAAATTTATTCACCAATACGCTCTTCGGTCGCTGTTTGTCTATAGTCCGGTTATATCGCAAGAAAGGAAATATGCATCCTTTACATAACCTTATTTGGTTATGGAATTATTTATTGATTTTTTATGGCTCGTGGCGCTCGGTAAGCATATGAATTGACCCTCGCTGTAATGATTAGCGTCGTCCGTCACGTTGGGCCGAGACCAGCTTCAGCTCCACCTGCTGGCGCTGACCGGAAAATAGCAATTAAACCGTAATTACACGGCGCCGAGACCCGTCCGGCAACAAACTGACCGGCCGCACTAGAAACTTTCTGCGTCCGATCCTGTTGGAGACTTTTTTTCTTGTAACTTGTTTTTTTTTTTTTTTTTCAATCTAGTTTTTCGCGATGCTGCACTTATATACGTTTAACCAAGAAGAAGAGGGAGAAGAAAAGCTTGCAGTCGTGGTATTTATTTTTCTCTTCTTTCGTCTTCTCGTGTCCTCGGAGAAAGCACGAAATCTTATCTATTCCCACACAGTCCTCGCCTTATCGCGTCATCGTTATCCTTACCTCCTTCCGCTCCCCTCTCCTTCCCTTCCCAGGCACGCATGTCAAGAGTGCCTCCCCCTCTCCTACCACCCTTCAAAGCATGCCCGTCAAGAGGCACCCTCCTCCCTTATCCCCCGCCCCCTCATCCCTCTTTCCCCTCGCCGGCACTCCTAAACCACTTCCACTTGCCGTGCGGCCGCCAACCACAAAGGGCCCGAGTGAGTAAGGTGTTGTGTTTGCCTCACGCAATTCATTCTGGTCGCCCTGATAACTCTCCCGGCCAGGGGCGCTCGCTCACACCTTGGGAGTGCTGCGGGTGGGGGATGGGGGGGGGATGGGGGGGCAGCTCGAAGGGCGCGGCGATAGATGGAGTGCGGAGCGAGGGTGGGAGGGGAGGGAAGGGAGAGAGGGTGGGTGGGAAAGGAGGGAGGAGGAGGGAAAGGAGTGAGAGTGGGAGGAAAGGGAGGGAGCAGGAGGGAAGGGAGCAAGGGTACGAGTAAAGTGAGGTAGGAAGAGTGAAGGGAGGGTGTGAGGGAAGGATCGAGGGTGGGAAGAAAAGGAGGGAGGAATTAAGAGGAAAGAGAGTGAGGGTAGGAAGGAAGGTAGGGAGGGAGAGGGAAGGGGCGAGGGGACGCGAGGGACACAATAGCAGGGGATTTTTTTTTCGGTTGTGATGTGATGGAGAACTTTTGGAGGGATTGAAGTGGGGAACTTTTTATTTCCTCTTTTTTTCCCTTAGTAGAAAGAGAAAAGACTCTATGGGGAGGGATGGAAGACTTGCCTTCGAAGTAAGGCTCTGATCGAACGCGCTTACCCCGTAAAGAAACTGAGGGGAAAATTTACCTTGATCACTGAGGGGAGAAGCAAAGGAGTGTTCCATACTGTGCGAGGGGGTTGGCGTGTTTAGTAAAGAGCGAGAGGGGACTAATTCCACTTAAAGCGAAGGGAAGTAGCCGTGACAAGAGAGATGGAGAATGCGAAGAGGGTAAGGAGGCGATATTAAGGGAAACGAGGGGAGAGATACGAGGGAGAGAGGGGAGAGAGAGCAGGAAGTCAAAGAGCAACAGCGGACCAAAAAGGGGGAGGGACGTGAGGGAGGGAGGTCACTCGCCCCCTCATGACAGTGATGTATTTTCATTGTTTATTCATGCATCGTAATTCGAAAGTCTTGTCTTATAGATACGCCACAGGATAGTGGGTCACGTTATCATATTTCGTATTTTTGTGCGTCCTCTCGTAATTTATTTCGTTTGCAATTTCCATTTTTACTGCAGCTATACGTATATATTGATTTCGCATTTTATCTCAATGATTAAACAAAATGTTTATAAATGCATTTATACCGAATTTATGCGACTATTGTTTTCATATTTTCGGTAATTTATAGTCATCGGTTTAGTGCCGCATTAAACGACATTTATGATATCCCGCTGTCATTGCATTTTAATTTGGTCCTAATTCCGACAATCGATAGTATTACCAGCGATTATCAATAATATTTTGTACTTGCAGCCATTACAACAACATACAACGGCGAATTATTATATGCACGTCCGCTTGAATATTATATTCCGAGGAATAACGCCCCCCGCGTGTCACCATAACCTCTCTATGGTGAGTCACAGTGAATTACGGTGACGGTGCCGCTTCGGTAGTTCCTCAATTATCACAAAGGCCCATAAACGTCAGCTTCTCCCCTTCCCTGCCACCCCCGTCTTCTGCCGCGCCTGCAGAGTAGGCATTCTCTTTGATCCTCCAAAGTCACCTTCTAACACTCCTGGCACTCTGCACTGTCGCCCCCCCCCCCCCCACCCCGTCAAATAGCTCTGTGCATCGCTGAGTCCGCATTCACAGTTAAACATCATATCGTTATCGCCAAAGGGAGGTGGGAGGAGAGGGGTTGGGGAAAGGAGGGAAGAGGGGAGGCGGAGGGAGGGGATTCCTAGGGGGATGCGGATAAGGGGATTCAGGGGGAGGATGAGAGGCGGTAGGGTGGAGGGGAGGCCTCCAAGGGTGCAGCGGAGCGGAACAAAGGCCAATGAAACCGTATTGTGCAGTATTCCCTGTGTCCGGATCCTTTGCCCACGGTCGACGAAGCTGATCTTTTTTCGTTCCTTCTTTCTCATTTTTCCCGCTTTTGTGCTTGAAGCTTCAGATCTGACGTAAAGCGCCTGTCATTTCAGCATGAAAGTGGGCTATCGATGTTGGTTATCGTTGTCGGCGTTTTCCATTGTTTGTTATTCTTCTGTTATTTACGTTGTCAATGCTAGATATGGGGGTGAAAATGAGAAATAGAAAAACGGACACTGGGAGTGTGTGTGTGTGTGTGTGTGTGTGTGTGCGCGTGATAGAGAGAGAGAGAAAGAAAAAGGCAGACAGACAGCGACAAAATGAAAAAGGATTTAATTGTCTAGGGAAATCGGGGAAGAGAAGAGGAGGAGGAATGGGAGAAGGAAGGTTAAAGGAACAGACAGAAGAGTTGCAGGATCAAAGAGCGTGCAAATCTTGATGAGTAATGGAGGTGCGGAGAACTCCTCGGGGATATTGCTCTCTGGAGGCGCCCCGAGCACGATCGCGGCCGCACCAACACACTCATGGGCGGGTGCATCTCGTGTGCCTATTTTCTAGTGTAAGCTTCCGTAGCGCAAAGCAGTAAAGTTCGTTAATAGATATTTTGAAGAGGATAATCGTATCTACAACTGCTGTTTATTTATACATTTTTTTTTCATTATTTATATAAATACATGTTTTATTTTTTTGAAGTTTATACTGATTTTTCTCTTTTTTTTCCACAGGTAAGAGAAATACAAACGTATCAGAGGGTCCCGGTCAGTCGGTAAGTAGAAAGGCTGATGATTTAGCTCATTATATCTGACAAAATATAGCATCACATTGCAATATATTTGTTACCGAGGTTTAGTTGCATCCAAGCGAAAGTCTAGTACGCGTTATGGGAGCATATTTCAATGTTCAACCCCCGTAGTCTCTCGGGAATTCCGTCTAAAAATACTACTTGTTTCGAAACACAAGTCATACGTCCTTCCGAGTGGGTGCCCCTTTCTGTGAGAAGATACTTTTTCCCTGACACGAAAGATGGGGAGACGTATCTAGTCCTTTCTGCCAAATACATGTTTTATTCAGGCCCACAGGAAAGAAGAGAATGATAACTTTGAAAGATCATTTGTCTTATTTCCGCGCCTGGAAGAAGCAGCTTCCGATGTATTAGGGTGTCGAGGTCTCGATGACTAGCGTTGTGTCGTCTCGATGGGAACGTCTGGCTTACTCGGGTGTAAAGGAGTACGAGTAGTCTGTACCTTATTTTTATACGTGTGTGTGTGTGTGTGTGTGTGTGTGTGTGTGTGTGTGTGTGTGTGTGTGTGTGTGTGTGTGTGTGTGTGTGTGTGTGTGTGTGTGTGTGTGAGAGAGTGAGAGAGAGAGTGAGAGTGAGAGTGAGAGTGAGAGAGAGAGAGAGAGAGAGAGAGAGAGAGAGAGAGAGAGAGAGAGAGAGAGAGAGTGAGAGTGAGAGTGAGAGTGAGAGAGAGAGAGAGAGAGAGAGAGAGAGAGAGAGAGAGAGAGAGAGAGAGAGAGAGAGAGAGAGAGAGAGAGAGAATGTGTCTGTGTATGTGTTTTTGTGTCTCTCCATCAACCATATTTTTCTCTGGTGTTTCCATTCTTCCGGGTAAACTGACGTCCACCGAAATGACGCGGAGGAAAACAAAATGGAAATACAAACCTAGGGGGATCTAAACAAAACAACGGCCTAGACGTGTGTGGGGGAGAAGAATAAGGGGACACGGGATAGGGGAAAGGATATGGCGGAGAAAATGCGCAGCGGGAAAGAGGGGAACGAACAGAGGGGAAGGAGAGGAGCGGA
>NC_061830.1:29936548-29939048 GCF_019202785.1 Penaeus chinensis
TCGTTTATGTTTTGTCTGGCTTTGAGGCATTACCGGTTTTGCGCTTAATTATTTACGGATAAAATGTTTTCTTCGTGAACGTAGACTTCGATTTGAATTCTCCTTTTAGTGAGATCAGTAAAAGAAAGAAGGTTCGGTTAAACGGGGTTGAGTCTCACGCTGTATTGGAGCAGTTACAGAAGTTCGTCGGACGTTTGAAATTAAACTCCCGGCATCAAAAGCGACCGGACTGTAAGCATCTCCCCACATTCCCAGGGTTCGCCAGGTCGCTTTTCCACAGTTTTTCCTCTTCTTTTCTTCTTTTCCTCTTTTCCCTTTTTTCCTATTTCTCCTATGTATATCTTCCTTTTTGCATATGCTCTTCCTCTTCTGCTTCCCCCTTTGCTTTTCTCTAATTCTTTTCTCGTTTCTTTCTCTTCCTCTCCTTTTTTGTCTGCTAACTGTCGGATTCGAATTTAGCTCAGTGATATCCCTCCTTCCCTTCTTCCCTTCCATTATATGCATTTTCAAGCGTCCCCCCATTCCTTAACCAGTCCCGGCATCCTTTCGAGCCTTCTGAACCACCCCTTGCCATTTAAACCCTCATGGTTGTCCCTAAACCCCCTCTCCGACCTTCCACCCCACTTCGTAACCCTCCCTCCCAAACCCAAACCTCGTCGCTTTACTAGCCTGGCGTGGTTCGTCCCCGTCAGACGCTCCTCCGCGGGTCTTCGGAACGGCCGCGTGATGTCTGCAATTCTTGAAACAGAAGGAAGTTAAGGAGATTGGAATAATGGTTGCGTACTGGTATTTCTGAGGGAGTTGCAGTGTAGTAGGGGATAGTGGAGAGGGAAGGAGGGGTCTTGAACACGACTACCAGATGTTCGCTAAACCAGTTAACCTCGCTAGCCAATCACCTAATTGCCGTTTAGCGATCTCCTCTGTGATTGGCAAAACGTTTTTTGGGTGTTCTGAACGGTGTTATTGTGTGTTCTTCGGTTGGGCCAATCCTGTAGCTTTGCCTGTGAGATTGTTAGCTTTTATTACGTTTTTGGTCCCGGACGAGCTAGGGGAGTTGTGCTGTGTGCTGTGCTGTTGTTCCTCTTGAACTTTTTATTGACAATCTCCTCTCCCTTTTTACGGTCCTCCAATTTTCTCTCTTTGATTTATGATTGTCTTGGCGATAAGCTCATCGTTTATTCATTTTTTTTTCGCAAGAATCTAGGATGACCTCATTATCTCTTTTGACATAAATTACCACATCCAAAAGAAAAACAAATGAACTGGCGCTGAGAATAAACCCCATAAAAAGTCATTAAGGGAATTACCAGAGGTTAATAAACGTAAAATACCAAAGCATAAGTGGCCATATTACCATAATTCTGATTTATTGCCATACAAACGCCCTCTCGGCCCTCTCCCTTTCTCCGTTCCTTTCTCCCTCTCCCCCATGCCCAGGAGACACCCCATACATCACCCTTTTCAAAATATTCCCCGCCATTGAGGAGGATCAGCAACCACAATGGCGATCTGATCCCCTGTGATAGCGGGGATGCCGAAGATCTTAAGTTCCTAGGGATTCAGGATGCTTGACGGAAGGACGAAGACGTAATACCGAAGAGTGTTTGAATTAATTTTGTTGTATACACTTCGTTCAGAGCCTGTGTTTGAAAAGGAATAAAAAAATGAAAATTAAGATAAGAGTACCACAAGCTGAAGCAGTTACCGAGGAAACATTTAAAAGGCCATTTAATCCCAGGTTTGATTATCTCAAATCTCTTTAAATGGACGAGCACGTGCAGGATTCTGGGCTCTGAAAGGCGGGGGTAATTAGCATAATCCCATGGCCTTTGCACGTGTTTCTTCAGCTGTCCCTCCGATGGCGGGGACGCAAGTGCTCCCGGGAGTGTGATCCCATGGTGTGTGTTTACGCAAGAGATAAAGTTATAATTATTGGTAAAGGCAAAGTGTATGTACTTTCGAGAATATTGATATGTTTAATCAGATAAAACAGTGAAGACTGTAGAAAATAAAGTTATAAAGTTATGCAGTAATTCGATTATCTTGGAGCAATAGAACATGTTTATCATAAAAATTATTAATGTTAACATGTTAACATTACTAAGTCATCACATTATTATCATAGCCTAATGTGCTAATACACACCATATGCAGCAGATGTTAATCAAGACTTTATCTTCCCCACGAGCCGACTTGTCTCCCTCATCTTCCTGTCCTTCCCACGTCAGCGGATTCGTCAATAGTATGATTCGGCGAAGGAATAAAGGCGCTTCCCCTTGCCCAGTGGGAATCCTCGCCGAGGGGAGGAGCTCCAGTGGCGGAGGCGGTCCTGCTTGCTTCAGTGACCCTTCTCTCTTTCTACTCCTGTATCTCTTCCTTGTATATTCCTCTTCCTTTCTCCTCCTCCTCTTATTCCTCCTATTCTTCTTCCTTTTCCTTTCTCCTTCTCTTCTTATTCTTCCTTTTCCTCTTCCTCCTCCTCCTCTTATTCTTCCTTCTC
>NC_061830.1:29946548-29956548 GCF_019202785.1 Penaeus chinensis
ACTTCTTGCGCTATTGTTCTTTTTGCTTGCGCACAATCCTTACCATGGAGTGCAAAAGAACGCAGATCCCACGACGAATGGTGAAAATACAATTCCTAAAAATATATGAACACAAATCCGAATACGTCTTCAGCTCAAGAGGCAAAAAGCAACACTATATGCATGCAGGTTTATTATTTTTATGATGATGTATGCACCGTCACTTGGTCTGTAGATGTACCCAAGCCAAGCGGACCGAAAAATCTCATCCGCCTCGCCCGTCTCTCCGGCTTACACGTTCTTGGTCTTTGTGTGAGAATTTTGGGTCCTCTTGGTCGTGATAGTGGTCGTCTCACTGCATGTGGTAGTCGTGACGGGAGTGTGGTGGATGTTTCTCAGCGGGCGTGGCTGTTGTGGTAGTCTCTTTGCCGGCATGTAGCTTGGGCGAGTCTAAAAAAATTATCGTTTGAAAGTTTATTATCTGGAACGCATTGCAAACTTTTAGCTGATAGATGGCCAGACGAGGCGCGAGAGTAATTAACAGGCGAACGTACCTAGCCTCAGTGCATGTTCTTGTGACCCGGTTACTCAGTGACCCAGAGAGGTTTCTGACCCCTTTTTCCAGGTGTCGTCAAGTAAGGTCACGCACGCCTCACGCTTCTCGTTAGCCTCACGACTAGGAGGTCAAGAGATATATGGATACATACGAGCAAATGCGAGATTTCGGTAAAAGGCAGGATGGTTTTATAGAGCATGAATTAGCAAATTCCATTTCTAAAGCTTTTAGCGCACGAAAGAATTCTTATAGACGATAATTCGGGTCAGTGATTTGGAGGAGTGTTGTTGGAAATAAACTGCGAGGGAGAGGAAAGGGGATAAAAAATGTGTATATTTGAGGATGGAACGAAGGAGTGGAGGAGAGAAACGAGAGAATTCCCACCTTCATTTGTGGGTTGGCGAGGAACAGAGCGAAGCGCCAATATTTCTTAGCTGGGTGTGATGTGTAGTGCACGAACAGGGCCTGTCTGTGACGTGGCCCCGAGGAGAGGCCCGGCGAGACATTTTACTGCTTCTTATTACAGGTCACCCTCGTGATGCTCGTGTCCAGACGGAGACCACAAAGAAATTGAGAAAGAAAGATAAAAAAGAGAATTGTCCAAAAAAAGTTTGGCTCGCGCTGTCGTGTAGGGGGAAGGGATTTATAAGGAAAAAAAGCATAGGGTTATGGGGTCATGGGATATGGCAAAATGTTGAATCGAATGGCCTGAAGAGATTTTAATCCCTTTCGATTTTCTGGAGCTTGCCAAGAGAAAATAAATAAACAGGGGATTAAGATCCGTGACATTAGAGAATGGAGAGAGAGAGAGAGAGAGAGAGAGAGAGAGAGAGAGAGAGAGAGAGAGAGAGAGAGAGAGAGAGAGAGAGAGAGAGAGAGAGAGAGAGAGAGATCACGCATACAATCACAATCATGTGTCTACTGTGCGCGTGACCTTGCATGATCACGGCATTAATGCAATGCAGAGTTACCACCATATTCATAACACGGAACCGCGTGGTCACATCCTGTTTTTCGAAAACAATAAAATATCCCTTGGCGTCAGTCCATGGCCAAAGGATCCACACAGGGCCATTTGCGCGGCGGGCTAGAAAGATTTAAGGGAGAGGACACCGAGCGTTGGCAAGAAAAGGCAGAAATGGGCAGGGAAAGGGAGAAAAACTAAGAAAAAAATGTAAATTGAAATTCACCCACGGGCTGTACCAAACGCCCCGGCGGTAAAAGCGTTTGACCTCCGTGACCTAATGAAAGCTCGGCCTCACGAACCAACGTGGCGTAGCGATGGCGACGGAGATTGCGTGTGTGTTCGCGTGGGCGTACGGTCGGTTTCGTGTGGGCGTCGCGGGCGTCTGATTGCGCTTGCTTGCTTGTTAGTCATCGATTATAGCCTTTTGATGTAGCAAAGAAAAAAGAAAATGAAAGAAAGAGGTTTAAAGAAATTGTTTAGTGGTTGTTTGCCCGTAAAAAGGAATATTCATTACGTTGACCAGTAATTGTTTTGTAAGTTCGTGTCGTGACCTTTTCTGGTCTTTATCAGCATCATCTTGTGTCTCTTGGGGAAGTATTAAAAATAATGAGCGAGCCTTCCCATCTGCGCTACATGGTCTGCTCCCTCTCTCTCTCTCTTCTCTCTCTCTCACACACACACTCTCTCTCTCTCTCTCTCTCTCTCTCTCTCTCTCTCTCTCTCTCTCTCTCTCTCTCTCTCTCTCTCTCTCTCTCTCTCTCTCTCTCTCTCTCAAGCTCTCTCTCAAGCTCTCTCCCCCTCTCTCCCCCTCCCCCCCTGCCTCTCTCCCTCCCTCTCTCCCTCCCTCCCTCCCTCCCTCTCTCTCTCCCTCCCTCCCTCCCTCCCTCCCTCCCTCCCTCCCTCCCTCCCTCCCTCCCTCCCTCCCTCTCCTTCCCTCTCTCTCCCACTCCCTCCCTCCCTCCTCCCTCCCTCCCTCCCTCCCTCCCTTTCCCTCTCCCTCCCCCCTCCCTCCCTCCCTCCCTCCCTCCCTCCCTCCCTCCCTCCCTCCCTCCCTCCCTACCACCCACCCATCCCTCCTCTCTCATCCTTCCTTCCTTCCCCCTCCCTTCCTCTCACTTCCTGTCTCCCCCTCTCCTTCCCTCCCTCCCTCCTTCTGCAGAGTACTAATTGATATGGATTTTCCCGTTGGACCAATTTTCTCGCGTTTCTTTTTGAGTCGCCCGAGGTCCAAATTACTTTCTTTGGCTTCTTTTGTTTGGTACAAATCGGCCTTCCTGCGTTTCCATAAAGACTGAAAGGTCAGTCTTACAACTGAGTATTCAGCCATGTCTTTCTTTTTATGGTTGCCCGAGGTCCAAATTACTTTCTTTGGCTTCTTTTGTTTGGTACAAATCGGCCTTCCTGCGTTTCCATAAAGAGCTAAGGACTCTCTCTCTCTCTCTCTCTCTCTCTCTCTCTCTCTCTCTCTCTCTCTCTCTCTCTCTCTCTCTCTCTCTCTCTCTCTCTCTCTCTCACTCACGCGCCCCCCCCCCCCACATACACACAAACGCACGCACACACCCTTACTCTCACTCTCTATGAATTTAGCTATCTATCTCTCATGCCTATTTCTTTTCATTCAGTTACTCTCCTTCCCTTCCTCCCTCTCTTGTTTCACACATCTCGAGGATTTGATCTTCCTCGAGGTGACAGCTGGTTGAGACATCATATGGCAGGTATATCGAGAGAGGAAGGGGAGGGTGACAGGGCACTCCTTAAGGGTGGCCTGGTACGTAACAAGAGAGAGAACAGCCCCATTGTCTTCAGGCTGACGATTCCGACTGTATCCTTCCCCCCCCCCCCCCCCCGCCGTGTCTTTTTGTATGCTAAAACCCTCGCAACTGTGTCTTCCTTGTGTCCCGTTTAATACTCCGGCTGCTGTGTTTGAGTATTTATTACAACGGCACTTTAACAGCGGCGTCTCTTTGTCTCTCTTCTATGGTACGTCAGAGCCCAGGGAGGATCTGCCTGGCTTTATGTTCGGCGCGGGTTCAGTGTGGGCGTTTTTCCTGTTTTATTTTTTTGTTTATTTTAGTATTATTATTATCAGTAGTAGTAGTAGTGGGGGAAGTAGTAGTTGCTGTTGTTGTTTTGTTAATATGTTGTTATTTTTATTATTATTGATGTCATTACTACAACTACTATTCTGTACATTTTGACTTTGACAGCGGTGGGGCAGGGAAAATGTAAAGCTCGTTTTAAAACGTTTTATTGCCTGTTAGTTACGAATGATATAACATTTATTTTCGGTTTATTGTGGTAATAGTCGTCGAAGTTTATAACATAGTATGAAATAACAGAATGATGATAGTTTATAATATAGAATGATAAAAGGTTGCAATTCATGGCGGATGGTAAATGTTCAGAATAAATGTGGAATAATCAGTGGTTTATTACGAAACATTTTTTTTGTCAAACTGCAATTGAAATACTTTTTCTGTATATAATAGAATCAGAATGTTTGAATATGATTTTTCCTACATGAATCACACTTTTGCGAAAGCGGGATAATGAAGAAATATAGAGAAAGAAAGGACGCGAATAAAAAAAAAGAAAAAAAGTTAATGAGGTGATGTCGGGTCGCGGAAAACTCACCTTTAATATTTCTTCGGTTCCTCTTTTGGCTACCTGGACGTGTTCTTTGGCGTCTTTGCGCTCCTTGACTTCTATTGACCCAAAGGTATTGATTTCCTTTGCCTGATCGTTTTTTATACTTTTTTTTTTTCTTTTACTTCTTGCTTTGGGCGCGCACCCTAGGTCAAAGGTCGGGCTAAAGGATGAATGAAGGCGGAGGTGTGAGGGAGAGAGGGAGAGCTGAGATGAAAAAGGAAAAATAGAAATCTATAGGATTTTTTTTTCGTAGATATTTGCGTTCGGTTACTTTAAGAGAGGTGTGAGTTGTCTGTTATCTAAATTATTATTTCGTGGTTTTGTATGTACATATATTTTTTTCTCCATATTCCGCGTCTGATGTTTTCCTAATGTCTTTGTCCAATAATGACTTTCACATGTCCTTGCCATCGTGGATCGTCATTGACTGTACCTTGAGCTCATATTTCCTCAACATTTCGTTCATGTTATTTTTTATTTATTGTTTTCGTTCTGTTCCAGCATCTTTTTTATGTGTAATGCGTTCCTTCTTTCCTTTCTGTATTCACTATACGTTCTGCCGTTTGCGAAGGAAGAAGCCGGAAGGGCCGTCGAGATGGATGTTCCCTCCAGGTAGGCCAGGTGGAGAATGCTGGGCGGATGGTGGGCGGGCGGATGGGTGTGGGGGGAGGAGCCAGCGGCTTGCTTCGGCTGTGGCTTCCGGAAAAAAATGAAAGGCGTGAGGCAAGAAGGTGCTAAACGTCTAGAATTCCCAAGGGCCAAACTGCCGTGCTAAAGAAAGGCGTTTTAAGCTCTTGTTGCACCACCGTCGTGTTTCCCCCACCGCCGTTTCCTTTGCAACCCCGGGCTGTTGCAAAAGGTTCGAGGATGGAATATTGACCGTTCTCGGCCCACAAGCGGAGTTTTAATAACCGCAAAGCCCCCACCGAGGAGGAGCGCTCATTTGCATATCCTCCATGTTAAACGGTTAAATTTTAAAGGCTTGCTGTCTGCGCCCGATTTGTGTGCTTGATTCATCTTGCTTATTTATCATCTTCTCTTTCTTCCTCCTCTTAATGATTTAAGTGTTTCGTGTTGCAAAGCAGCTCATCTTTATTCTATAAAGCGAAGTTGCATCGAGGAAATATTTCGAAGGAGGAGGAGCGACTTGGGCAGCGTGAAGGGCACTACTTTAAACCACCTGTAGAAGGAATAGCGGCTGAGTGCTCGATCGATAAATCAGTGCAGCGAGATCTACCTTTTAAATGCAAGAGCCACCTGTGGGAGGAACCATATGGCTGGCGAAGGGAGTGGAGCGTCATCTTTGCCTCTCTCTTTCTCTCTCTCTCTCTCTCTCTCTCTCTCTCTCTCTCTCTCTCTCTCTCTCTCTCTCTCTCTCTCTCTCTCTCTCTCTCTCTCTCTCTCTCTCTCTCTCTCTCTCTCTCTCTATCTATCTATCTGTCTATCTCTCTCTCCCTCCCTCCCTCTCCCTCTCTCTCTCTCTCTCTCTCTCTCTCTCTCTCTCTCTCTCTCTCTCTCTCTCTCTCTCTCTCTCTCTCTCTCTCTCTCTCTCTCTCTCTCTCTCTGTTTCTTTGTTTCTTTCTTCCTCGTCTTGTCTGTCTGTCTTTCCTTAGTAGTCCAGGCAGTAAAGACGTTTATTTTTCTATCCGGATTTTCCAGCGTCTTACCCACATTTTAAGTGTAGTGTAAAAAGGCTGTGTTTTCTAAATTTTATGTCCGAGTAGAAAAATAGAATATCAAGTAAGAAAGCGCCCTCTGACAAGTAACACGAGGCAGCTTTCAGTGTCTTGAAGCAGTCTGCTTTCGACCGAGTTTTCTACTCTCCTCCGCTTGCTGTTTAGCGTCCGTTGTCTGGAGTCGAGAACACGGAAGATGCATCAAAGCAAAATCCTTGTTTTCATTAGAAATGGAAGAGTTTCTCAGCTTAGCGATATCCTCTGCGTTCTGAGAAACCTGTGAAAGTGGGAGTGTGTGTCCCGAGACTTTTGAAGACAGGAAATAATTGTTCAGGAATTCAAGAACGTTTTCGAAAGAAAGACAGCCATTTCTAAAAGAAAACTTTCTTTTGTGAAAGATTAAAGGCGATGAAAAGATAAGAGAGAAACCTACTTCTACTTCTTTATGTGTTCTCTCTCTCTCTCTCTCTTTCTCTCTCTCTCTCTCTCTCTCTCTCTCTCTCTCTCTCTCTCTCTCTCTCTCTCTCTCTCTCTCTCTCTCTCTCTCTCTCTCTCTCTCTCTCTCTCTCTCTCTCTCTCTCTCTCTCTTTCTCTCTTTCTCTTTCTCTTTCCCTTTCTCTCTCTCTCTCTCTCTCTCTCTCTCTCTCTCTCTCTCTCTCTCTCTCTCTCTCTCTCTCTCTCTCTCTCTCTCTCTCTCTCTCTCTCTTTCTCCCTCTCTCTCTCTCTCTTTCTTTCCGGACCATGGACATACGCGATGATGGCGATCGACATCGGGTTTTCTATATCGGTACCATCAATATTTCCTCCACATTATTTCCGGCCGACATCCCGCGATCGGGGCCTCACGCCACGACATCTTGCGAGAAAGAATAAGAGCGGAAGGGAGTGAGTAAGGGAGCTTGAGACGAATCCGCCGCTTCTCACTTCCCTGCCAGATATTCTTTCCCTCTCCCATCTCCCTCTTTCTCCCCTACGTACCCCGCCTCCTCCTCCTCTACCTTATCCTCCCACCTTCCCCGCCCTCCCCTTTACGATTCCCCACCACAGGCTGCCTGCTCTGCTAACTCATTTTAAACTTTTGGATTTATACATTTGGATTCACCAGCGCCCTTCCTCCGGCCATGTCTCGAAGTGCGTCTCGGTGTGTCTTCTGGTCTTCGTTGGTTATTACATTCTTGGACTCTTTCTTTCGTTAATTCCCCTCTTACCATTTTCCCCCACTCCCCTCCTCTCTTCTCTTTTTTTTCATTTCATTTTTTTTTTCTTTTTATGAAACATTCTTGTAAATCTTCTTTTGCCGTTCCCTTTTCTCCTCCGTCTCTTCTCCCCCGAGGTTCCCCTTAATCGGTAAAGTTTGGATAATTCAGAGTATATGGATATTCGCAAGGCTCTTCCTTACTTCGCCGCTGGATCTCCCCTTCGGCTCCACCTCTCTCTCCCACTTGCCTCCCTCTCCCTCTCCCTTTCCATTTTATAAATGATATTCTAAGCATTTTACAAGTTTTAACTTTCTCTCCCATTCGCGAGTTTAACAAAAGGTTAAGGGGCGGGAGAGGGAGAGAGAGAGAGAGAGAGAGAGAGAGAGAGAGAGAGAGAGAGAGAGAGAGAGAGAGAGAGAGAGAGAGAGAGAGAGAGAGAGAGAGGGGAGAGAGAGAGAGAGAGAGAGAGAGAGAGAGAGAGAGAGAGAGAGAGAGAGAGAGAGAGAGAGAGAGAGAGAGAGAGAGAGAGAGCGCAAGAGAGAGAGAGAGAGAGAGAGAGCGCGCAAGAGAGAGAGAGAGAGAGAGAGAGAGAGAGAGAGAGAGAGAGAGAGAGAGAGAGAGAGGAGAGAGAGAGAGAGAGAGAGAGAGAGAGAGAGAGAGAGAGAGAGAGGAGAGAGAGAGAGAGAGAGAGAGAGAGAGAGAGAGAGAGAGAGAGAGAGAGAGAGAGAGAGAGAGAGAGAGAGCGCAAGAGAGAGAGAGAGAGAGAGCGCAGAGAGAGAGAGAGAGAGAGAGAGAGAGGGAGAGAGAGAGAGAGAGAGAGAGAGAGAGAGAGAGAGAGAGAGAGAGAGAGAGAGAGAGAGAGAGAGAGAGAGAGAGAGAGAGAGAAACTCCGATATTGCTGCATTCCTGCCAGGAGACTTCTGACTCGACCCTTCCCCCCCCCTGCCCACTTATCTTTCCCCTGCCACCCCCTTCACCTCCGGTCAAGGTCATACGAAAAGCCGGGCAATATGTTACAGGTGGAATCGGGTAAAGGGTGGTTGAGATCCTTCAGTAGTTTATTACAACGCTTCTCGAAAAATAAGAAGATAGATGGAAAATTAATGAATGTGTGAATAGATAGACGGATAGGTAGATAAATAAATAGACAGATAATCGAAGCGGATTATTGCGAAAAGAGAAAAAGAAAAGATTTTCGCATCGTAGCATAAAGATGTTTCTTTATTTATGCCTTTTTATGTTCCTCCAAACAACCTCAATGAGATAAATGTGGCGTAAAAACGAGCATAAGAAATAGTTTTGGTTACAATACCGCACAGCCATTATGCAATTAGAGGCTGAAGGCAAAGGGGTTTTGACGCAGGTAAATTGCATCAACAATGAGTATAATGAGCTTCTTTTGTTTTGATTGTGGGAGTGAAACGATGTTTATGTGCCCCTCTCACGAGTGCATTCATCCGGGGAGAGAGAGAGAGAGAGAGAGAGAGAGAGAGAGAGAGAGAGAGAGAGAGAGAGAGAGAGAGAGAGAGAGAGAGAGAGAGAGAGAGAGAGAGAGAGAGAGAAAGGAGACGAAGTGCAGCTGTGATAAAACAGAAAGATGGCTGACAGAAGACAGCGAAACTGAAAAGCGAGACGGAAGGAGGAAATGCGGGAAGGAGTTCCATTGATGGAAGAGGGAAGCAGGAAGGAGTGTCAGTGCTGGAGAATCAGATTACACGCTACAGCTCACTAATGATGTTCGTGCCTTCCCTCGGGGCTCATCCCTTCTCCCTTCATCAGCCGCGTGTTGAGCTATTCAAACTTCTTAAAACAAAGAGAGGCAAAAAAAGGAAATAAAAAAGGAGAAGAATAAGAACGAAGTGCGAAGAGGAGAGAACGAGAACAAAGCGTGTCCGCTTTTCAAGATTTTCTCTTTTTTTTTTTCTCTTTCTCTCAGCTGGTTCGTAAAGGTCTGTCGATATTTTGTCAGACAGTCTAAAGCAAAGAAAAAAAGCGAGAAGAAAAGAGAAACAAATAGAAGACTAAAAGAGATTCGCATAATCAGTGCAGGGAATATATGTAATCGCGGCCGTCGAAGATAACGTCTGTGTTAAGATGTCGACCAGGCCTCTCTGTTGTCTCCGTTAACTGTGCTACCAGTTTTAAATCTTTCGTTAACTAAGAAAAAGAGGAGTATAATGGCCTCTGGCATACATAAAAATGAGAGACTGATTTATTTATTTTTCGTTATTCTGGGAGTTCTATTCCTGAAGGTAATTTTCAAAGGGATCCGCGCAACCGTTGTAGAGTTTCATTCTACTTTCCCTTGCTTTCTTCTGTTTTGATCTGAGAAAACCAATATTGGTTATGTTGATCAAAGTGCTCGTTGTTCACAAAGGCATCGCCAGAGCTGTAAAGGTGATCAGTTTACAATTTCCGGATTCCTTTCCGCGATCTGCCTTATCAAGGGGCGAGGCTTTGAACTGATTTGGTTTAATTCAAATCAATTTTCACCGTTCAGCGGGTCAGAAAGACGTATCACTAAGACATTTTACCCCTTACTCATATTCCTAAATCCATCGTGAGTTTATTGTTTCCTCGTCAATATCCCTCATGTCCGCCCATCTTTTACTTACCTTCCCTTTGCCTTGTACGTTATTCCACTTTATCCTCTCGTCTTTTTTGCCTTTCCCTCCTGGTTCCTCGACTCGAAATCCCCAAGTCACGTGGTGGACGTGGGAGTCGACAGGATCGTGGATCTCTCCCCCGTATTCCTGCCGTGGCCGTAAATAAGCGATAAAAAATATGCTTGTCCAGGGCGAGCCGCCTCGGCCGCCAGTCTCCAGGGGAAGCCTTCTCTCCCTTAAATTGGAGTTGCTAACTTTATCAGGGAATTCAACCTTCTCGGCCAACTACCACGCTGAGAAATCGTCCCACACTCACGCCCATGCGCATGCCTCTGCTCCTTTGTTTTGTCTCGGTTCGTGTGTTTTCT
>NC_061830.1:29969048-29971548 GCF_019202785.1 Penaeus chinensis
AAAATGTATGTATATATTTCGGCTGCTGCATGTTCGTTGGGCGAAGGTCAGGTTCATATGTTGTGCCGAACAGCGGGGTGAATTGTACGCTTCATGTGCAGGCAGGTGAACATTTTCAAGGGACTTCTTGTCAGAGCGATTTTCTCCCGTTTTAACCCCGTGTTCTTTTTCGCCACCATCCGATCTCTTTCCCTTCTATCAACTGTGTGTCTAAACTCCTTTCACGCCTTCTAATCCTGTCAGTCTTTCACGTCTTGCTTATACTTCGCGTGTTATCGCCCTACTTCTTTTTTTTTTAATCTTCTTCAAGACTGATATATCACTTATCTTTTTCTCTATCCCTTTCTTTAAGATTTTTTTTTTCTCTTGTTCTTTTCATCTTTTCGTTTTTTTTCTTCTTCTCGTTTATCATCATAACTTTGATCGTTATGTTCTCTTTCCAAATCCTTCTCCTCTCCCTACCCATTTCTTGTCCTCGTTTCCCCTCTTTTTTCTCCTCACTCCTTCCTGGACCCTCTTTTCGTCAAGATTACTCATACTTCCGTTTTTTTTTCAGTAATGTCCATTTTTTTGCGGCCCGTGTTAGTTATGGACCCTTTTCTCTTATCTTCTTCCTCCATTTCTCCCTTCATTAAGGATTCACCCTTCCCCTCCATACATCCAAGCACCCCTAACCGGCCGTGTTTTTTATTCTTATTCCATCTCCCTTTTTATGGTATTCGATTTTGTAAACTTCGTATCAGATCCTTCATGAATAAAGAACGTAATTCCTTTTTGTTTCGTTTCGTCATTCGTTTTGTTTTTATTATTATTATTCTTACTGTACCATATTCTTTTTTAGGGGTATTTGAATCTTGAAAACTATAAATCAGATCCTTCTTGAATAAAGAACGTAGATTCTTTTCGTTTCGTTTCTCACCATTCCATTATTTGATCCTCCTTTTATTTATTTACACGTTTTTTTTTTTTCGTTACCGTTTGTTGCTCCTCCTTATCGTCATTTATTTTCCGCCGCCGTGCGTCTCTTATTATCTGGCAAGGCCCCCCTATTTCCCCTTTAATGCGGAAGACCTGTTGTAAGTCGCATTCAATTTCCGAGACTTTTAAGTGATGGAGTCTAACCGCTCTGACGTGGCGGGAGTGGAGGTCTATGAACACAGCAGACCTTTCGGCAATTTTTTTCATTTTTCGTGTTGTATTTCGTGTTGGATTTTTAAACTTTATCTGTTTGATCTATATTACTTTTTGGTTTGTTTCCGTGTTTGGGTCAGTTGAAAGAGGGAGAGGAAGAGAGAGGGAGAGGAAGAAATAGGGAGGAGAGGGAGAAGGAGAGGGAGAGGGGAAAAGAGGGAGGGAGGGGGAGAGGGAGAGGGAGAGGGAGAGGGAAAGGGAGAGAGAGGGAGATGAGAGAAAGAGGGGGGGAGAAGGAGAGGGAGAGAGAGAAAAAGAGAGAGAGAGAAAGTGGGACGGGCTTTACTTAGACACAAATAGATCGAAACAATAGACCTCACGGGGTGCTCCCACTACGAATACACAATATTAAAGTGATAACCATATTTCAGAGTGTAAGGCTCTCTCCCATCTCCCCCCCCTCCCCCCCCCCACACACACTCTTCTCTTCTTCCAACTTTGAAATAGAATATCAGTGTTTAGTCCACAACGTCAAACATAACAGTGGGAGAAGTGGTGGATGGAGAGGGAGGGGGGGGGGGTAGGGGTGTGTGGCAGAGGTTGCCTCGCTGGGTCACATATGCGGTGCAGTTATGACATCTGTAATTAATGGATGTTGGTCAGTGTTTAAGTACGAGAAGAGACTGCGGTGTGGTAGATTTTATTTTTTATGTATGAACCCGAGTTTTATGCGGAGGTAAGAGATTATGTTCTTCGGAGCCATTAGGATGATGAAGGCCCATTGTTAGACATTTGTATGCACGCACCCGAAGATCCCAACACTATATTTTTTATTTATTTTTATTTTATTTTATTTTTTTATGTTTTTATTTTTATTTTTACAAGAACTGCCGCCTTCCATCTCGTGGAAGGCGACGAGGGTGGGTGTTGGGAATATGCCTCCCACGCCCTGAGGAAATTCAGACTTGCGTTACTTTCCCCAACCCCCCCCCCCCCTTCCTTACACCCCCACTAGATCCTCAGGCATATGAGGGTGTGTAGGCCTAGCCGCGGGGCGTGCGAGGAAGCGGAGGGAAACGAGTGCTCTTTCATGCTTTTTATCTTTTTTATGCCTAAGGTGATATGTGTTATTTTATCGATTACTCGGGATATGTTTCTTTCGTTTAAAGTGATTGTTGTACTGACCATTTAAATTACACTAATCGTTGCTTCTGTTAGCGCGTGAGATTAATAGTCAGCAATTAAAGATTCCCAGCAGGTGGTCCTTTAATTGTTTGGGGAATGTTGTGTGACCGGATTCAAGGCCAGGCTCGCCCACCCTGCGCATATCTGTTCACGCCGATGTGCATAATACGAAGCGAGTGATACC
>NC_061830.1:29976548-29981548 GCF_019202785.1 Penaeus chinensis
AAAGATCAAAGGTTTATTCAGTCCACCTCGCTCTTTTACGCTGCCTTCCCTTCTTTTTTTATTATTTTTTTTTAACACAGTCGTATACTTGCAACTGTTGTTCCATCTTTAAGTGAACTACATCCGCATGACAGGAGGGCAAGTATTGATTCGGCGGCTGCATCACAGAGGCCGTGACCACACATAGGGAAGGAATGGAGGGGAAGGGAGGGGGAGCTCATGCTGTCCGGATATTAACCGAACATCACCGTACTTCACAACTCCCATTACCGGATACCAACTACAGTTATATTCCGGAGCGCCTATCGAGTCATTTTTCTTGTTTTATAACGACTGTGTCTCATGCTACCCCATCGATATGGGAGCACATAGAATCGTAATAGAAGCTTGTGTTGATGGCGTCGCTGCTGCTCGGGAGTATTTTCTTGATCTCTTTTTATTACAGTGACACGGATCGCAGGAGGGTTTAGCAGCGCTTACTGAAAGTCTGAATATCGCGAGTTTTGTCACCGTTCCTCTCCAGTAACCGCTGTTTTTTTCTATTCATGTTAGTGAAAAATTGCAAGTCTCTTAGGGGGAATGCCGGAAATCAATAAAGGGAAAGAAACAGCATATAAGGAATTCAAAAGCCGCTCCCAGCCCGGCCACGAACAAGCGGGGAGGGAGACTTAAATTATAACTCGCCACGGCAGTCGTGTGCCAGACCGGAGGATAGAGCCGCCCCTAACTTCCTCGATCATTTCTAAAGTTGCACGAAGAAAAGACATTGCCACTGACCTCTTCCTTCTGCTATTGATTCGCAACAGAGAAGGAGGCTTCCGGCCTGGTAGAACCTCCGGCTTTGTTCCATTAAGGTTAATTCGACTACAGGAGCGAATCGGCCGGCCTTAACGTGGCAGAGAGTGCCGCCGCCACCGTTGGCATGTGTCGGGGGCAAAGAACGCCAAATTAAAGGACCCATTACCTTGTTTGTGCCACTTGTCACTGTCCGCGGAATGGAGTGGAAGTAGCCGAGGAAGGCCACGGGGAGGGAGGGGGGAGAGGTAAACAGCTTATGGCAATCTCCTGTATGGACGGGTCTTGCGTGTGGCACTCTATAGTAAGGACAGGTGCTTCGTTTGGCACTCGCTTCTATGGGCGAGAGCCGTCGAAACACACCCTGCGGCATACAAATAGCCAAGTCGTGTGTGATTTCCCAAAAGTGATGGGCACTTTGTTAGCCGTTTAGTCTAATGGTTTCACGTGTGCTGTCCTCGAGTAAAATATAAGCAGTGGTGTGCCAATAAACCTTCCGCGAGTTGCCCTGGCACTGCTCGCCTCAAGGGGTTTGGATTTTTTTTAGGGATAAAATCTGTTTATTGTAATGGTGATGATAAAGATAGTGATGGCAGTAGTAGGGTAATAATAACAACAATAAGAACATAGTAAAAACAACTGTAAATCAAAACAGAAGATGGTTTCGAAAGTGATAGCAAGAAATCGGCCTTGATCTCTCCATCTACCTGACGAGATAAACGGCGATAGAGGCACATGATGTATATTGTATTCCAGCTCAGAGAAAAGAGATGCTGGGGACCCCCCCCCCCCTCCATCATACCATCCACTCACGGGATTTGTAAAGAGCCGAACGCGTCGTAGTAATTCACAAATGTAAATCCTATGGCCACGCGCGTCCGTCTTGAGCTAAGGATAAATAAGTATTTAGACCATGGCCCTTTCCTTCCGTCTCTCCGGTATAACGAAATCCTTGTTTCTTTAGAGTTTACGGAACTTTCCTCCCCGTTGCTGTGGGTAGGAAGAGGGTGTCCGGAGCAGGGGGGGGGGGCTTAAGTCTGGATTTATTTAGTGTTTTATTTTGTATATTTATTTCTAGCTTTTTTGATTTATCTATTTATTTATTATTCATTTATTTGTTCTTTCTTTCTTTCTCTATTTATTTATCTAATTATTTATTTATTATTCATTTATTTGTTATTTCTTTATTTCTCTATTTCTTTTATTCCATTAATTTTTTTTTTTTTTTTTTTACGGCATGGGAAAAGTGTTAGTAATTGGTTATCTGCGTTTTGCGTTTTTCCCTGTGTAGTTTGTGCATGTGTGGACTGCGGTTGCGCACTGCGACAGCTTTGCCTAAATTTACATGTATATATTCCAGCGTTTGGAGCACGTTAGATAAAAGTGGACAGTTTATTAATTAAGTTATATATTTATTCAGTTTATATTTTTTGGAGCATAAGTAGGTTTGTTTATGCACCACGGCGGAGAGGAAGAATGTATGTATGTTGCGTTTATGTGTTTAGTTTGTGTCTAGAATATTGTCCTTTCTATTATGTATATGTATGTACTGCCTCGCGCGCGCGTATGTTTCCCCTCGGTCTGCAGTGGCTACGACGACCAGTGTGGCGTCACTGCTGGTCAATAATGGCACTCTCCCTGCTGGCTCCCTCTCTTCAGTGTGCCCTCACATACATACACATACATGCATGCACACAAAAATACAGACACATGAACATACATCTAACGTACATGAGTGCAAATGCACTCATGTACGTTCAGACTACGCATGGACGCACTCACGCACACACACACACACACACACACACACACACACACACACACACACACACACACACACACACACACACACACACACACACACACACACACATACACACAGAAACAAACAAACACAATCACAATCACACTCACTCACTCACACTCACTCCCTCACTAAACCCCCCTCCTCACTAACCCACCCACCCCCTCACTCACTCGCCCACTCACTCCTGCTCTCCTGCTCCTCTTTCTCCTTGACACTAGGACAAGCGTGATCCATTAAGAGCAGGTCCTCGCCTGCATTTCAAACTCGTGTGCAGTTTTCACGGCAGCTGACCAATTATTTCTCGTTAACTACTTGCAGGTCTGGAAAAAAGGGGAAAAGGAGATGGGGAAAGGGTTAGGGGAGGGGGGGAGGATGCGAAAGCGTGTTAGGAGAGAAAAAAACAAATGTGTGTAGGGGGAAAAAAGGTGTAGACTGAACTTGAACGAAGTAGCGTAATTTGCGCATTGTTGCCTCGAGATCGCAGGAGCCCGGTCGTTAAGAGCAGTTCTTAATGACGAAATTTATCGAACAGCGCCTCTATAGATGTCGGCTGAGGTCCTGAGGGAAGAGAAATGTCCCTTTAGGTCTGCTGCTCAAGACGGCAACAGGATCCAAACATCCACAGCCTTTTTGTTTGTTTGATCCGCTCTCCCTTGTGTTCACGCTTGCTGCACGACGGGAGGGTCGAACATGCGTGTCTGTCTGTCTGTCTGTCTGTGGTTGTATCTTCTTGGACTCGATTGCCTTGTTCTTTTGTTTGGTCTCTCTAAGCTGCATCTCTCACCATCTCTCTTAACTCTCTCTCTCTCTCTCTCTCTCTCTCTCTCTCTCTCTCTCTCTCTCTCTCTCTCTCTCTCTCTCTCTCTCTCTCTCTCTCTCTCTCTCTCTCTCTCTTTCTCTCTCTTTCTCTCTCTTCTCTCTCTCTCTCTCTCTCTCTCCTCTCTCTCTCTCTCTCTCTCTCTCTCTCTCTCTCTCTCTCTCTCTCTCTCTCTCTCTCTCTCTCTCTCTCTCTCTCTCTTTCTCTTTCTTTCTTTCTCTCTCTTTCTCTCCCACCTTCCCTACGTCCCTACCTCCCCCGCGTTTTTGTCTACCAATTGTTTCTGTTTTGTCTTCAGGGCGAAGAAGGGTGGGAGAATGCGTAGAAGGAGAGAGTGTTAAGGGATTAGAGAGGCTAGATAAAAGGGAGACAAGTATTGCTGTTGCCGAGTAGACCAGCACAATAACCCTCTACAGGAGCATTCTACACGAGCCGTTCGGACAGCGTTACAGGTCACTGGTCTTGGAACAAACCAATGGCAAAGACAAGACGAGACTAATTCTAGGGAACTGTGGGATGTAGAAGGGATTAAAGGTTTTTGTAGATTCGGACAAGAAGCTGATACTACAAATATCGTCGTTTCTCTTTTCCTCTGATGAATATGCATCGCAAGTAAAATTATATATTTTGGGTGCTGATGAATGTATGCTACTTGAAAGATGTCCTAAGGGAGTTCCTGCCAAAGGACGCCGCTTAGGGACGGGCGACACGACGACGCCCTTACCGACTGCCCCTGGGGACAACGGAGGGGAAAGTACAGAGTGGAGGAGGAAAAGAGGGCGAAAAAACTTCCCTAGATCGAACAATTGTTTACCCATCCTCCCGAAGAGGTTAGTAGAATCTCAGGAGGAAACTGTCGCGTTCTCGGAGAGCCGTCTGAGCTGAGCGCCGCCTGGGAGGAACCAGAACCAGCGCTGTGACCACCGCCGTCACATATATATGGGTTTTCGATATGCAAGCCGTGATGCGGAGATCTCCCTCCTCTCCCTCTCCTCCCTCTTCTCCTTGCCTTTCCTTTAGCGTCTCCCTCCCTCGCTCTCCCTACCCTGTCCCTCCCCCTGTTCCCTTGATGGGTAAACAAGGGGGTGCGTCCCCTCTCCCCGTCGTCCTCCCGTCACCAGAACTATTGGAGTGTTTAGCCAACCCCCCTCTGCTCTCCCCCTACTAGGCTGCCCCCTCGGCCCTCCCCTACTTTCTGCTCCTCATTATTCCCCTTCACTAAAGACTCGCTCTTCTTTTCCCTCCCTCCCTTGATGTCTCTGTGTCGATTAATCATTTTTGCTTTGGGATTTTTTCCCTTTTTTTAACTTTCAGCAATTACTAGTGTTTTTCTGTTGACCTTCCATGTGGCGTTTCTTCCTTTTGGTCTTCCTCTGTTGGTGAGGCGTTGTGGACTATTGATGGCCCGGAAAACAGCAGATAATTAAGTGAGAGGAAAGAATGACTTTAAAGCTATTTCGCGAACCAGAAGCCAGAAAACAATTACAGGCTGTATGTTTAATATTACCTTTTTTGAAAGTTTTTCTTTTCTTTCTTTTTTAGATAACATCGTGCTTCATTTGTTGTGGGAATCAGTGCTCG
>NC_061830.1:29986548-29989048 GCF_019202785.1 Penaeus chinensis
ATGTTTATTTATAGCATTTGGTTGCCTTTTTTGTTTTACTTCTCTCGTAGCGAAGGTTCTATGAAGACTAAAAAATATATATTTTGATTTTGTTATATGTATTTTTTTGTGTTGTTGTTGAAAATAGCTCCGTTTTTTTTCACGGGATTACGGCTGTGACAAACAACCCACCAATTTGTGTCCAGGGATTTGCCCTTTTTTCGCTTACTCGGTTATTCAAAATATTTTCTCTTTACACTGCAAGAGTGTGAACCCTCCCCTTTAATGCACACACATACATACACACGTGTGTGTGTCTGTGTGTGTACGTGTGAGAGAGAGAGAGAGAGAGCGAGAGAGAGAGAGAACGAGAGAGAGAGAGAACGAGAGAGAGAGAGAACGAGAGAGAGAGAGAACGAGAGAGAGAGAGAACGAGAGAGAGAGAGAGAGAGAGAGAGAGAGAAAGAGAGAGAGAGAGAGAGAGAGAGAGAGAGAGAGAGAGAGAGAGAGAGAGAGAGAGAGAGAGAGAGAGAGAGAGAGAGAGAGAGAGAGAAAGCATCGTTCGATCGACCGGATTAATTTTCTCAGATTTCCATTCCAATTAAGTCTGGATTATAGACATTAATTACTTGGCCTTCCCTCAAGCTTTATCTGGATGGCCCCTAGGGAGGAGGAAGAGGAGGAGAGGAGGGAAGGTTGGGGAGGAGGAGGGAGAGGAGGTCAGAGAAGGGAGGAGGGAGGAGGGAGAAGGGAGGAGGAGAGGAGGGAAGGTTGGGGAGGAGGAGGGAGGAGGGAGGATGGAGAGGAGGTGAGAGAAGGGAGGAGGGAGGAGGGAGGAGGAAGAGGGTTAGAGAAAGGAGGATAGGGGTGGTGGTTGGGTAGGGGGAGAGAGGAAGGAGGGGGATGGGGTTTGAGGGTTAGGAAGGAGGAGGGAACAAGGGGGAGGGGAAGAGTCGGTGGGGGACGGGGGAGGAAGACTAAGGGGGGAGGGAGAAAGGAAGACTTTAAAGCGAGGCTATTGCATTTTAAACTGACGATTGCAAGTTTCTTCATTTGCATGGACGTAGGCTTCTTTGTGCGAATTTCTTTTGTGAAGACTGCATCAGGGCGTGTGTGTGTGTGTGTGTGTGTGTGTGTGTGTGTGTGTGTGTGTGTGTGTGTGTGTGTGTGTGTGTGTGTGTGTATGTGTGAGTGTATTTCTATATATCCACGCACTACGTTCACATTTTTTTTTTATTGTTAATTTTATTGTTATTATTTTTCATCATTATTTTATTAATAATAGTAATTATAAAAATGATAATGCTCACGGTGAAGCTTGGTCTGTTATCAGCATTAGTGTGTCTTAACGAAGTCTTATCTTAAAATGCTGTTAATATCATTAGTGCTCAGTTTGCGTTGTTGTAATTGCGGTCAACAACAACACCGACTCAACAGCTATTTCTTGCGTGTTAAGATATCCTGAATGCAGATTATCACCTCTGCGTTACGTCCTCTGTTTTTTATTATAGCACTATTTCTCCCTCCCCCCCCCCCCTCCCCTTTGGCTCCTCCCCTCATCGAATAAGTTTCACTTGCTTATTCACTTAGATCGGGGATTCCCCCTGTCGCTGGGCCTTCCCTGTATCGCTTTTTCTTCTTCCCTTTTCTTTTCTTCTTCTTCCTTTCTTCTAAATTTGCGTGATTTTTTTTCTCTCTATTTCCTATCGTTTGGTTATTTCTTTCCTCTTCCTTTGTTGTTTTATTTTTCCTCTCACATTTTTTTTTTTTCAGTATCACTTCCTACTTCTTGTTCCTTTGTCATTCCTCTTTTCGTATCTATTTGTTTTCTTCTTCCACTCCTTGTCTTTTCCAATTTTCCTTTTAGTTCCACTCTCCACTTAATCTCTTCCTCAATCGTTCCCCCTTTCGCTTCTATCTATTTTCCTCATTCCACTTCTTGTTTTCCCCTATTTCCTCTCCCCTCCTCCCCCATTTCCCCATCCCCCCCCCCCACCACCCTCTCCACTGTGTCGTGACTCTCAAAGCACCGCCGCCACACCCTCCCTCTATTCGATTTACTCAAACATTCCTCACTTTCGTAATTTATGATCAAATTCCGTGTCGACGTCGCTGTTAGTCTTTAGGGGAGAAGAGGGGAGGGGGGGGGGGGTAATAGGGAATAAGGAAGAAGGGAAAGAAGGAGAAAGGGAGGTAAAGAGGATGTTTAGCGGAAAGTGATTGGTTTGGCGAAGGGATAGAGGTGTTCTTGCTGTGAGTTTCTTGCACACGCACAAGCACACGCACACGCACACGCACTACACACGCACACTACACACACATACACACTACACACACACTACACACACACACACACACACACACTACACACACACACACACACACACACACACACACACACACACACACACACACACACACACACACACACACACACACACACACACACACACACACACACACACACACACACACACACACACACACACACACACACACACACACACTACACACACACACA
>NC_061830.1:29991548-30004048 GCF_019202785.1 Penaeus chinensis
ATATATATATATGGTTAAGGTATCTTTAAGGAGAAAGAGGAGGTGAGTGTACAAGAGCGAAAAGCAGAAGAGCGAGAGTAAGCGCACACAATGGGTGGGTGGGGAAGGGTGGGGGAGGGCGAAGGGAGGGGCGTAATACGAAAACTTTACGATGATTGACAGATCCAGTCATGGGGTGATTTAGAGGTGTACGCAATGATGGGGAGGGGAAAGGGAGGGCGGTAGGGGAAGGGGAGGGGGCAGGTGGCAGGGGAGAGGATATGATTCGTAGCGTACCATTAGCAGCCTTGCGATAAAGTGCAGCAAATGAAATGATTGAATCACCATTAATTAATTGGATGCAGTTGCCAAATTGCCTTTTTTTAAGGGATGTGATTGCGTTAATGAATATGGAAATATGGAAACGGATTTTTAGATAATATTCCAATTTATATTTCCCTTTGGTAAGATCTTTTTTTTTCACAAATTCTGAATACTGACGAGAAGGCGTTTTTGCTTTCCCTTCCCCCTTTTATTTACTTCTTCGGGCTACCAGTACCACAGACAGCAGAATCACCATGAACAGTCCTGATGGCCCTTCTCAACGATGCCACTTTGCAGCCACTGTATCTTGCTTTGTTGACTGCAACAATGCAACGACCAGCGGTGACGTGGGGAGCAATGGCAAGTGCACCCAACGCCACAAGGTCCAGCGAGCGAATCGTTTCCACTTAGATAATTCCAGTCAAGTTGCTCCCAGACTTCCTCTTTCTTGCATTAGACTAATTGCACTGTGTGTGTTGGCAATAACTGAAGTAGTTAGGAGGGGGATCTGCGCGACGGCATCAGTGCAAGATGAAGCTGGTAATTGGAAAGGCTTCTGTTGCGTCTCTTTTATGGCTTTTAGCTTTTCGAAGTCCTTGGTGGAAAATACGATCATCCATATATTTTTTCCTCTCTTTCTTTATATGAACGATGACGAGGGAGTTAATGCAACGCCGAATAAAAGACGAATGAGCCGAAATAAGGAATCGCTGGAGGCAAAAAAAAAAGAAAAATTGACTTAAAAATCAACCTCGTCGACGAGGGGCAAACAGATTCGCGCGAACGTAAAATTAATTGAATGAAGCGTGTGTGTTATTCATTACCGGTCCCGAGATCATTGGGTAAGCCAGGAGCACTCGGGATGACTTTGGGGGACTCCTGATACTGTGTATTTACTTATCGCTTTTGAGTTTTGTGCTTACTTTTTTTTTTTTTTTTTACTCTTTTTTTTTTGTTTTGTTTTTATTTTTACTTTTATGGGTCGTTTTTGATTACTCTATTTGTGATTATTCAGAATGTTTCCCGATGATTTGAGGGCTCTTAATCTCTCAGCCTTTATTTATTCTGTAACAGTGCTTCCCTTTTCGGTAATATCCTGTCAGCGTTGCGGTATTTATTCGAAGAAGAAATTCATCCGCGGTGACGGATTCGGATGCAGACGCGTCACTCCCAGCGCTTTATGCTATTTTCCGAAAGCCAAATCACCAGGTACTTCCCTCCGTGCCTTTTCTTTGTCCTCCTCGTAATGTGCAAGTCATTATACGTCGAGGACGAGGGGAGACGACAAGAGGGGAAAGACGACACAGTCCTAACCCTCTAGGCTAATATAAAATTTCGAAAAAAGTGTTAATTCAGTTTTTTTAAGGGGGGATGCTTTGCTCCTTTTCCCCTCGCTCAGAAGTAAGAGGGGAAATGTGTCGCGTCCTCCCCTTAGGACAAGAAGGGCCAATTAAGGAGTTTTTCCTTTTTTATTTATCTTTCCTTCCGAGGGTAAGCAGTCAGTGGAAAATGCTCAAGAATTGCATCTGTCTTGTGAGTAGCGGAGGGGGAGGAGGGGGGGGGAGACGGGGGGGATGGGATTTCCGACTCGTGGTAGATTTCTATAGATGTTATTCAAATATGTTTTTGTTCGGATTTCCATAGACGCGATCAAATAAAACATGTCGGGAAGGCTTCCGCTCAGCTCCGTTTGCAACAAAAGTCTTATCAAGGAAATTTCCGGCGCATCTCTCCCGGGAGGCGGGCGTGGACGGACAGCGCGACGGTCGGTTACGCGAGCAAGTCGAGCGCGTCTTCGTCGGCAGCCGTGTTTGCCGTTTTCCGCGACTAATTGTCTCTGCGCTCTTGTTTTGTTTTTGTTTTTCTTTGACCTTTTGTTTCTTCAAGTTGAGTCGCGATCGAAGGGCTCTGTGTAACTGCTCCGGGTGTATTTATTTATACTGTTATTTCTTCATTTATTAAGATGGCCTCTAGCCTGTTCACACAAAGCCTGTTGTGAATCGATTTCCCAGCTGTTTGTTTTGAATCTGTCACCAGCGTGAGGTTCGTCAGCTGATAAAAGTAAACGACGTCCCTCCTGTCATATATATATTAACTTCTCGCACAGGCATTTCCCCTTGAACATATAAGCTCGCTTCAGCACCCTTTTCCCCCTCGTTCTTGTAGTCCTGGGTTTCTGTTATACTGTTTGTGAACTTTTGCTGTTTGCTAGATGTTCTTTGTTTTGTAAGTGGCCCTTAGTGTTCTTAAGAACTATATCTGTCTACTTATTCCGTAACAAGTTTTCTGTCTCTTTCGTCCCGGACAATGTGTGAGTGAATGTGTGTGTGTGAGTGTGAGTGTGTGTGTGTGTGCGTGTGTGTGTGTGCGTGTGTGTGTGTGTGTGTGTGTGTGTGTATGTGTATGTGTATGTGTATGTGTGTGTATGTGTGTGTGTGTGTGTGTGTGTGTGTGTGTGTGTGTGTGTGTGTGTCTGTGTGTGTGTGTGTGTGTGTGTGTGAATGCGAGAGTGTGAGTGTGAGTGTGTGCGTACGTGTGTGGGCAGCACAAGGGCTTTATGAAAGGATAAAGGGAGGGGAAGTTCTTTTTTTGACCTGCAAGACTAGTCATCTTTAGCCCGAGCCACGTGTGACCAGGTGGTGGTCCCCGGCCTGCATAATGAGGCACCAGGTGTGCGTTTTTTGTGTGCGTCTCTATGCGTGTGTGTATATGTGCGTGCTCTCGCGTGCAGACGTGCGGAAATGTAGGTGTGTATATTGTGTAATAATGATAACGCATGCCATTTCTGTGTAAAAAGAACAAAGGAAATTAAGTGTGTCGTATATTTTATCGGTATACATCCTTAACGATTCGGCAACACGTGACTCTTACCCAGAACCGGTAAATTTCACGAACTCTTACGGGATAACATCTAGGTATATTTGCAATAGAAACTCGAAACAGATGCTATCTCAAACAAGATTGAAAATATACGATTTTTTATCACACTTTTGCATGATTCTAAACTTGCGTTTCCCATTATGCGACTTATGTTCAGCCAGGGTTCATTAACTACTGTTCGGGAACCCTGATTATTTCTGCCACGTCGATCCCAATAGCCGCCCATCCCGCCGCTATAATTCATGCTAATAGAACCATAAACATCAGCCCTCACAATTAGAGAGGCGGCCCTGATAAGGTATCCGTGAATGTATCCAATTAAACATATAATTTAGCGGTGGTAATTAAGCTTTAATCGCCCCTTCTGCGGTATGACGGTGAAGTAGGAAAAGGATAGCAAGGATGGGTAGGAATCTGCAGTGACGGTTGGATGAAAGGAGGAGGAAGAAGGGAAGAGGAAGGGAACGATGCAGGGGAAGAAGGGAAGAGGAAGGGAACGATGCAGGGGAAGAGGGTTTAGGTAGAAGGAAAGATAAAGAAAGGGAAGAGTAGGGCAGAGGGAAGGAAACTTTGGGGAGATACGGAACTTGATAATAGGAGACGTGAAGGATACCAGGTGCTCGATGGACGTCGACATCCTAGGTAATCAAGGTGAAAGGTCAGGCAAAGGGATTATGGCAGACTGATGGCAGAATGCTATTCCTAAAGGAGACGATGCGATACGCCTGCAACACAGCTCACGAATGGATTTTGCAGGATCTTCCATCACACGAACCGTAGGGCCCTTCCTGGTAATGATTTCTCAGTCCTAGTTCACCGTTCGAGAATAAAAGACGTAGGGAATATTTACAGAGTGGCCGTTCTTTTGCGCGACGTTCTGAAAGGGCGTGTAAAATCCATAAAACACCATCGCACACGTTCGCGTCTCCGGCTCTCACCGCTCGCCCGAGTAATTGCGTCATCTCGAGGCCCCTTCCCGATAGGCCTCTCTCGCACTCGGGCAAATTGATTCAATCAATGCTGACGCTATTTTGTCTCTGATTTCGTTATTCCGGATCCGATCTCTCCCATATCCGCTGAACGATTTGAAAAAAAGGGTGTTACTGGGGATGCTCGTCAGACCACCTGTAATCTTGGCGAAACAGATCGCATTGTGTGACTGGTTTATCAGGTTCCTCCTTTCTCTTAGTCCGTCTTTCTCTCTCAAGGGATATCATCTACGCCAGGTGTGGTGGGGATTTCGAGTAGGGGGAGAGGCGGGGGAAGGGGCGAGGGGAGGAGCACTTCACTGTGAGACGACATTGAACAGCTCCCTTCCTTGTGAATGTGTTCGTCTCTCTCTCTCTCTCTCTCTCTCTCTCTCTCTCTCTCTCTCTCTCTCTCTCTCTCTCTCTCTCTCTCTGTCTATCAAGCTGTTTATATACCTGCCTACCTAACTATTTATGATTGTCTCTCTCACTCTGTTTAGTTTTCATCTATCTGTACACCAACCTGTCTGCCTCCTTCTCTCTCCCTTTTCCCTCTCTCACCCTTTCACCTTTTCTCCTATTCTTTATCTCTCCCCCTTTTATCCCATCCCCTTCTTTCACTCCGTTCGCCCGCAGCCCTCTCCCCAAAGTTCCATTCCTCTTCCGCAGAAATAATGGTCGAGTAAATTGAATTGATTGATAAATCAGGAATATTTCCTGTCCGCAAAATCTGATGGAAATTATTTGAGCGTCGACGAATATCTGGGTTATTACGGACCAGCCATGCATGCACAACATCTATGTCCTGGATTTAAATTCCATCCTATTTCTGTGATGTTTTTTTAATGCAGAGGAAATAATTTTGTGTCCGTTCTTTGTTTGTATTGCTTGATTAGTCAGGGGGTTGTCCATTTATATATATATATATATATATATATATATATATATATGCACACACACACACACACACACACACACACACACACACACACACACACACACACACACACACACACACACACACACACACACACACACACACACACACACACACACACACACACACATTGCACACACACACACACACACACACACACACACACACACACATCACACACACACACACACACACACACACACACACACACACACACACACACACACACACACATACACACACACACACACACACACACACACACACACACACACACACACACACACACACACACACACACACACACATATATATATATATTGTTATCATAATCAGACGTCATTATCAATATAAATCATTATAATCATTATTATTATCACATTTTTATGACCATCATCTTACATCCACACTACTATAAAGATCTAAACCGAGACGATAGTTTCCTTAAATAAAATTCCCAAGCGACGGTAACACAAGACATTCGATCTGCAAGCTTTGTAGTGTAGCGGCCAGGTGGCTTACTGGGGGGTAGAATGGGAGGGTGAGGGGTAGGGGGGTTGGGTAGGGGTGGGGGAAGAGACAGATTTGCAGAGGGATTTGAAAGAAGATTATAGCGAGGGGGGGAGGGGGGGGGAGGGGAGCGAAAGGGGGGGGGAGGGGCAGCGAAAGCCATAGAGTACAAGGAACAGGAAAGGTGTGACAGAAAAAAAAGAGAGTGTTTGGGGCATAAAAGGGAAATGATGAATGGGGTGTTTGCCAGCTTTAGTGAGAAGTCTGTGAAAGAAGGTTCGATTCGAAGGAAGAGCTGAAAGAACGAGAAGGGGAAGGGAAGGGAGAGAGAAAGAGAGATATGGATAGGTAGATATGTAGGTGGGTAGGGAAAGGAAGGGGGGAGAGGGGGAGAGCGAAAGCGAGAGAGAGAGAGGGAGAGAGAGAGAAAGGGAAAAAGAGAGAAAGGGAGAGAGAGAGAAAGGGAGAGAGAGAGAGAAAGGGAAAGAGAGAGAGAGAGAAAGGGAAAGAGAGAGAGGGGGAATGAGAAAGAGAGAGAGAGAGAGAGAGAGAGAGAGAGAGAGAGAGAGAGAGAGAGAGAGAGAGAGAGAGAGAGAGAGAGAGAGAGAGAGAGAGACATACTGACTCTTGACGAGATTATAGAGAGAAAAGAATGTAGAATAAAGATAGATAGACAGACAAACTGACAGACTGACAGGCAGGTTTGACGGATATAAGAGAGAGCGAAAGGAAACGCTTTTCAAAATTAAGATGATTATTTTTAAGCACAGAATTAAATTAAGGAAGGGAATTAATAGCTACAAACATGGCTTCTTGCAAATATGGATATTGCCATTAAAGCTTCACCAAATGTTTAATGTACGCTCGAAGTAAATATCTCTTTTTTAACTTTAGAAGAGAGTACGTGGAAGACATATATTGCTGTCAATATCTTATAGTTCGTCGGCACTTAAGATTTATAACTCGATTGCATAGCTTTCGATGTCTTTCACGTCAGAGGGATAGTTTATGGCGCACACCGCTGCTCACAATGGGTCTTCTTCCTCTGCAAGGGAGGCAGAGGTACGGTAGGGTTGGAAGGTTGGGCGGGGCGAGAAGACCCTCTAAATGTAAATGGACACGCCCATCCCCCTCCTCCCCCCCCCCCCCTTACGTAAGTCCATGGTCAAGCACCGAGCCCAACGTGTCTAGGTTTCCCGCGGTGCCGAGAAGCAGATAAGCATCGACGAGGTTCTTCGGGTTCTCGTTGCTCGTCCGGGGAACGTCCTCCGTGGTGGTGATTTTTATCTTATTTTATTTATTTATATTTTTTGTCTTCCCCCATACTCCATGGCCTTTTTCTTTTCTAGTTTTTTTTTTACTCGTTGTTTGAATTTTTAAACGTAGCGTTCGTGTTCTGTTGAATGGTCTTTGCTGGTTAAAAGTATAGATGAAAATAAAGTTCGGTATTTGGAAGGAAGACGTTGCAATGCGTTGTGAGGTGCAAGGCGGATGTGTATATTCGTTCGAGCAAAAGAAATCGCTGCAGGAATCTCATGTTCACGGCATGGTTCGTGACACAAGCCGTCACGCTAAATACATAGATGAAGCTCACCTATTATCCTTTTTCCAATTGCTTTTGGGGTGTCTAAGAAATCTCTCTCTCTCTCTCTCTCTCTCTCTCTCTCTCTCTCTCTCTCTCTCTCTCTCTCTCTCTCTCTCTCTCTCTCTCTCTCTCTCTCTCTCTCTCTCTCTCTCTCTCTCTCTCTCTCTCTCTCTCTCTCTCTCTCTCTCTCTCTCTCTCTCTCTCTCTCTCTCTCTCTCTCTCTCTCTCTCTCTCGTTCTCTCTCGTTCTCTCTCGTTCTCTCTCGTCTCTCTCTCTCTCTCTCTCTCTCTCTCTCTCTCTCTCTCTCTCTCTCTCTCTCTCTCTCTCTCTCTCTCTCTCTCTCTCTCTTTCTTTCTCTTTCTCTCTCTCTCACCTCCTCCTACTCTTCCTCCTCCTCCGCTCTTCTTATCCTTCTCTCTTTTACTGTAAAATTCTCCTAGTCTTTTTTCACCACATAAACTAAACTCGTAAACACGGCTCATTGGGTCATCCTTACGGCCGTGTGGGAGACACTCATAGTGGAGATCTTGTACCAGTTTCCTCGTTTGTTTTGTGATTCTCACTACATTTTCTTTGATTTTGTTTTGTATGTATATATATATATATATTTAGTTTCTTCCTGCTTTTCCCTTGTTCTCGGTATTTCCTCCTTTTCCTTTCTCTCCTCTCATCCCGGCGGAACTCTTCCATCTTTCCACAAGAACGTTATCAAGAGGGCTGACCCTCCCCATCTCACTTTTTCTTTATTTATTCCTCTTCCCCTCTTCCTCGGTCTTTTCTTCTTTCTTATTTGTTTTTGTCTCTGTTCACACACATCTTGTTACGTGCCAGTTTCCTCCTTTTTCTTCCTTGTTTTTTCCTCTTTTTAGGAGGTACCTCTTTCCTTTATGATCCTTTTCCTTTATATTCTGCTATTTTTTTTTTCCTTTCCCCTCTTTCGGTTTTCCCCTTCCTCTTTTCCCCTCTTCCCCCTCTTCCCTGCTCTTCCGCCTCTCGCCCCGCGTACTCCTCCATCACGCTAAATGTTTCCTGTGGACACAATGACATTAACTTTTAAGATCGGATTCTCGCCCTCGAAGGAAAAAAATAATTTTTCGTTCTATATTTTTCGTATTGTTGAGAAATAAAAATGATAATAATAGCGATGCATGGAGGAACCAACTTTCATTTCTCTGACTCACGAGAAAAATGCAATAACGTTTGTAAACACACCTGAAGTGAGTAGCTTAGTGCTAATACAGCTGGAATTCGCATTTCCCATTGAATTTCCCATTGCTCTTTAGCGTTTGTATAAGTGTTATTGTTCGTGTGGTGCTTATAGCCTCGAGAAAGTGCGTGGAGTGAGGGAACTGTCAACAGAGTGCAAATTGTGTGCAGTGTGCAGCGTGTGTTTGGTGGCAGGGTGGATATGCGGTCACTTCTGGGTGGAGGAACAAAGGAAATGCCCCACGTGGATGACTTCGTGTAGGGGTGCAAGGGGCAACCATTCTTTCTGGTTATTTTCTGTATATTTTGTGTGCCTTTCTCGTTCTCATTTTTCCTTTTGTCGTATTTAGCCTCTCTCTCTCTCTCTCTCTCTCTCTCTCTCTCTCTCTCTCTCTCTCTCTCTCTCTCTCTCTCTCTCTCTCTCTCTCTCTCTCTCTCTCTCTCTCTCTCTCTCTCTCTCTCTCTCTCTCTCTCTCTCTCTCTCTCTCTCTCTCTCTCTCTCTCTCTCTCTCTCTCTCTCTCTCTCTCTCTTTCTCTCTCTCTCTTTCTCTTTATCCCCCTTATTCCCTCTCTCTATTCCCATCCCTCCCTTCGTCCTTCTCTTCCTCCCGCTTTCCCCTCCCCCTCATCCTCGCATTTTCTCCTTGTCATCCCTCCCTCTGCCTGTCTTCTTGTATTTTTTCATATGTTTTGATACTATAAATATATCAGAGTGAGCTATCTTTTCCTCTCTGCCTCGCCCCTTACCTCTCAATCCCCCAGTTCACTCTGCCTCTCTCTCACGTTCTCATTTTAAGGACACGATTAAAATCTCATACATCGTTTGCAGTCTGATGTTGGGCCCTCCTTTCTCTCCCGCCTCTTCTCGCTCCCTCTCCCTTATCTACACCCTTTATCGCCAGCCTTACTATGCCACTTTCACTCTCCCCCCTCCCGTACAGTAAGAAGGAACAAAGACCCTACAACATGATGCAGAGGTCAAGACGCATCCTCCCTACGACCCCAGTTGCATAACCTCTCCTCTGGCCCCTTGCCCTTTCCCACCTCTTCTTTCTCTTACTTTCTTCTCCTACTTCTTCTCTTTTCCCCTCTTCTGCCTCTTCCTTTCTTTCTCCTGGCTCCTCTTCTCCTCTTTCACCCGCACGATCACCACGTACCCCGCGCTAACAAAGAGACGGTGACGAAAGCGGCTGGTCGCTGCTGCTCCCCGCCTCTGCACGTTTTTGCTTTGGTAAAAAGAGGCAGTTTGTAACTTTCCTGTTAGTGTTGTTTCTGTGCTGTGACGTTTGTTGCTATTGGTTTTGCTCGTGTCTCTATTAGTAGTTTTTGTTTTTGCTAATGTCTATATTTATATAGCATTAGCATTTTATTATTATTATCACTGTGTTATTTCCGTGATATTTAAGAGTCACTATTTTTAAAGTACCGTTTGTGTTTCCAATTTTTGTCATTATCCTGGCATAATTATTGTGTTTGATTGCATACACAAATACTGTCATATTGATACATTTTTCCGCCATCGAGTTATTAATATTTGATTTGATTTTCTTTACAGGTAAGAAAGGAGAAGAATGTTGGTAACCAACTTGCCCGTAAGTAGAAGTACTTATTTTTAGAGGTAAAGTCATGGATTTTTTATATTTACATGTGAGCGCGCGCACGCGCACACACACACACACACACACACACACACACACACACACACACACACACACACACACACACACACACACACACACACACACACACACACACCAACAAACAAACAAACACACGCACACGCATACATGCACTGCACGCACAACCGTGATCTTCTTCAGAGTGTTGAATTATTAAACAGCTCGCCGCTCCCTGACTTCGGGTGCGAGTGAGTTATCCTTGCGCCCCTTAAAACCGATATCCAATATCCATCCTCGTGGAGAAAGTTCCATCCCTTTCTAGAACATGGTTTAAGTTCGTTTCCGGCGGAGACGGTAAGGGGAAATGTCTTTATTAATTAGTTTAAGGCAGTTTTAGGAGGCTTCGTTCTCTATTTTGGGGTTTCCTTTGTCTGCTCTGCCATTTTTTTTTTTTTTTTTTTTTTTTTTTTTTTTGCTTTCTGAATTTTTCGGATCTTCTTTCTTTTTCTTTTGATTTTGGGGGTTCTCTCCTGTCACTTTCAGGTCACATCCCATTTTGTCTCTATTAGGTTTTGATAATTATTATCATTATTTTCATCATTGTTATTATTGTTATGGTTGTTGTTGTTATAGTTATTGTTATTGTTGTACTTGTTATCATCATGATCATCATCATTTTCATGGTTATATTTTTATTATGCAATTATTTTTCTTCGATTTTGTTTTTGTTTTTCGTATCGCCAAATTATCATTTTGTTCCCCCCAACTGCTGCTGTTATTCATGCTCCGACTCCTATTTGTGGCAGACGGCTCGTATTGCGGAAGAAAGCAGTGATTTTGTTGTTTTATTGTGCTGTTAAAAAGGGGCTATCTGACGCCTGGAAGTCGTAGCTTGCCTGTCCCGACGCGTTTTTTGCCCGAAGAAGGAGAGAGGAAGGAGGAGAGAGGAAGGCCGGGAGATGAGGAATGGAATGGGCAAAAGAGTATGTGATGATGGCGGTGAATGGGCACAAGGGCAAATTGCCGAAAATAAACGAAAGATAGGAAGAGCGAAGGAAGGCCAGAAAAAGGGGGGGGGGGGTGTAGATGTTGATAATTGCGGCTGGATGATGGGAGCTGTGATCAACATAGTGGTTTAGGCGCTTTGTGACAAAGGAAAAGGGGGGCTTGTCGGTAACCGATAGATAGACACAGATGGTTACACTAAGGGGAAGATTGTGGTTTCTGACGTAGTAGCCCGACAGACCGCAGATTCTTCGAGAAATAGATGTTATTTCGGTCTGTTGCCCCCCTCCCTTATTCTAGACCCCCCACCCACCCCATCCACCTTGTGTGAACATGAAAGACCAGAGCCCCCCCCCCCCCTCCCCCACGCCGAGGGTGTCCTCTGCTGTTATTACATTCCAGCAATACCATTCTCCCCCCCTCCTCCCTCTCTCCCCCTTTCTACCTCCTCTTCCTCCTCCTCCTTCACTCTTTTCTCCTTCCTTCTGCTCCCCATTTACCTCCCTTTCTTCATCTCCCGTCTTCCCTTTTCCCCTTTCTTCTTTTCACAGGCGGTTTTATCCCTCCGCCCAACCTTAGGACGCGATTCCATTAGCTCTTTGTTTTATTTATTTTTCGTTTCGATGTTCTGTCTTTTGTTGCATTTCTTTCTTGAAGTTCTTATCAGGTTACCTCGAGATAAGACGTTTCTCCAGCCACCGCCTCCTCCCCCCAGGCCACCTCCTCGCCGAGCCACCTGCTCCGCCAGATGGTGACGCGGAGCAGACGCCCTGGCTGACGGGACTGCAATCCTGCCAAGATACAGTCTAAGCCGAGATGGATCCGCCACGAGCGCCTGCCTCCTTCTTTGGGATCCTTTCGCTTTCTTAATACTGCCGGACGCTTTTGGTCTCTTTTTCCGATTTTTTATAATATTCCGAGATAGTGTGTAGATGCATTTTCAACGCGCGCGCGTGCGCATGTGTGTGTGTGTGTGTGTGTGTGTGTGTGTGTGTGTGTGTGTGTGTGTGTGTGTGTGTGCATGTGTGTGTGTGTGTGTGTGTGTGTGTGTGTGCGTGCGTGCGTGCGTGCGTGTGTGCGTGTGTCTGTGTCTGTGTCTATGTCTATGTGTGTTAAGATCCAGATCCGCAGGGAGCTTATAGCATGAAATGTCACTTCTATTGATTTTTCCAACCTTGACCTTTGATCGCAACAGTGAGCTATCGTGAATACCGACGGTCAGTTAGTAATTTACACATTCATGTCAGTTTCACGGATAAGACAACACAGATAAAATGCAAACTCCGGCAAAAGGTATTCCATAAAGGATGGCTGACAGAGCGAGGCATTCGGTCGGGTGTTGGCTGACACTGGCTGACATTCCCGAGTGTGGCCGGTGGGTGGTATACGCCGTGGCGGAGATCCCCGTGCTTAGCTCTTGCTATACAGCGTCTTAGCCTCCTATTCTCACCTGTTAACTGTGACACGTCTCCTCTCTTTTCTTCTCA
>NC_061830.1:30009048-30024048 GCF_019202785.1 Penaeus chinensis
CCGCCTCGCCGGGCTCTGGCGGAGGCGGCGGCGAGCTTCGATTCGAGTGCGTGGGTTCGGGCGTTTGGGTTTGTAGTTTGGCGGATTTTTGCGCGTTTCGAGAAAAAAATCTGTTGTTGATTCATTTTGAGAGTGTACGTATTGTGGCATTTATTTCATAAGTACGAGTGCCAAAAATGGCACATTGGACAGCACCGCATGTGGCCAATATCGAAAGAGGATAAAGCGACAACAGTCATGCAAAAATTATGCTCAAATTTCTAAAAAAAGTATATTATTTTTTTTTTTCTGAAGTGGAGAGTAGAAGGGGGGGGGGGGGGTAATTCCCTTTCTTCCCATTCCTCCACTATCACTCCGTCTTCCCAATTATCATGTTATCATCGTCATGCTTTTCATTCTAACTCTTTTCTCTCCCTGCTCCTCTTCCTCCTCCTCCGCCTCCTCCTCCTCCTCCTCCTCCTCCTCCTCCTCCTCCTCCTCCTCCTTCTTCTCTTCCAACTCCTCCCCTTCCTCCTCCTCCTCCTCCCCTCCTTTTCTTCCTCCTCCTCCTCATCATCACCATCATCATCTCCATCACCATCACCATCACCATCCCCATCCCCATCACCATCATCATCATCAATAATCATCATCATCATCACCATCATCATCATCATCATCATCATCATCATCATCATCATCATCATCATCATCATCATCATCATCATCATCATCATCATCATCAATAATAATCATCATTTCCTCCACCTCCATCTGCATCTCTATTTCCTCCTCCTCGTCCCCCCCCCCCCCCCGGCCCCCTATACGATGGCCCAAGAGGTCGTGTCGGCGGCGGCGTCGGGGGCAGCCAGCACGACCACGATAAGCTGTGGCTGCTATTGATCCGCGTGATAGTATTGCACACACAGGAGGCGTAATTGAATGGCTTGAGAGGTCGTCATCGCGGCCCCTCGAGTCGTCGTACGCGGTAATGTCCTCGAGAGAAAACTGTTGATTTTTGGGGGTTTTGGAAATTATGCAGAGTATACACAGTCTCTGGTTATCTTTTTTTGTATATATAAGTTGAGGATTTTCACAGGTATTTTTTTAACTTTTTTTTTTTTTTTTTTTTTTTTTTTTTTACCTTTTTTAGGATTTGTGGAGTTTTTAATTTTATTTTTTTTATCTTCAGGCGGGGAGTAATATAAAAGTCTCTTTGGATATTTATTTATGAGATACTTGATATGCAAATCAGCTGACCTTGAATGGAAAACGAGCGATTAAGAGAGGATGTTGACCGAGAAGAGAAATGTTTGTACAAAAATTATTCACTCTGTGTGTTTGCTCTTTATTTGAAGTCCCGATCGAGAAGATAATGGTATTGTGATATATTGCGCTATAATTGTCGAAACATATTCATTGAACTAACGGGCATACTCGTACACTAGTGCGTGCGTGTGTGTGTGTGTGTGTGTGTGTGTGTGTGTGTGTGTGTGTGTGTGTGTGTGTGTGTGTGTGTGTGTGTGTGTGAGTGTGTGTGTGTGTGTGTTTGGGGGGTAGGGGGGAAATGTTTTTTTGGTTTGTTTGTTTGTTTGGTTGGTTGGTATTTTTGCACTTTATTGTGTATTAATTTCATAAATTTATTGTTTACTTGCCTACTTTCTTAACTATTATTATTATTTTGGATGTCAATGTGTGTGTGTGTGTGTGTGTGTGTGTGTGTGTGTGTGTGTGTGTGTGTGTGTGTGTGTGCACGTGTTTGTATTTATCCAAGGATACGTGCATTTGTATGTCTTTTTGGACATGCTTGCACATACACGCACGCATGCACCCCTCCCACCACATACTCACTAACTTGCTCACTCACTCACTTATTCACTCACTCACGCTCACTCTCACACTCGCACACACGCAAACGAACACACACACACACACACACACACACACACACACACACACACACACACACACACACACACACACACACACACACACACACGCACACGCACACGCACACGCACACACGCACACACACATCAGTCTGTGTCTGCATGAGCTGTTAAATGCAATGCCCGTGCGCCTCGGCCTGTGCACCTCTGCCTTTACGAAACCATCGGTCCGCGAGGGTGAGCGTATGGGGTAAGTCAGATTTCTCCATAATTACCCATTTCCGTGCAGGCGCATGTGCCCTTGCATGACCCAGTGTAGTCACCATCAGGATCATGGCAACACTGTCCATTACACGGCCTCCACACCATTGTTGCCACACAATTGCAGTGTTTACGCTGGGCCTCTCGCCTCATTGTTCGGGACATTGTGCTCAGTTTTTATGGTCTAAGTTGCGTCAGTTTTGGCTGTATTTTTGTCGTAGTGTTTTGTGGGCCCGTCTGCCGCATCCGTCATATTGCCCGTCTTATGACGATCTCAGGAATGCATGACAGATGATACAAGATAACTGTTATCATGCACCTCCACCTCGACATGCACAGCCGGTCTCGTAGGCTGGGAATGAGTGTATATATCAGCTCGAGACTGGATTTGACGTAATCTGTGCAGCATCTTTTTTTGCACTGCCTTATCTTGTATAGTAAAGTCTTATTAAATTAATTCTGGCGCCGACAGGGCTAAAATTTGTTTCTCAGGCCAGATCGATGCGTCTGCGTACGGAAGGCGTGGCTGGAAGAGCACGGCCAGTCTGGCAGTTTCCCCTCTCCATATGGAACGACACACACACGTACCATTAAATCACGGGAGTTTTTCAGGGAGCAAACAAGGGTCTGGACTGCAAACTGGGGGTGAATTTAACACCAAAATTGGGTTAATGAGTGTGTAGGTCTGTGTGGGTTTTAAACACACAGAATCATGCTTGCTCGGATATCGCGAGTCTGAGGCGCCCGAGGATGTGCCAGGTGGTGATTTTGGTCTTTTATTACGTACTCTGGTGTATATTCTGGGGAGGCTAGCTATAATTTCAGAGACTTCCTTTTATTCACTTAAGAAAATTCTTCCTTTACTGAGTTAAATCGAACTTGCCTTGATTAATAAAAAAATAGGGAGGAAAATCCGACGCGGCAACTCGACTACCCATCGGAGGTTTGCTGCCTCACTGTAGTGTTCCCCTCAGTTTGGCTTCAGTCGTGACGCGGAAAGTACGCCGTCTCCTCTTCCGGATTATACTTGAATTAACGAAACTCGCTTATCATTTGTTGTACGTTTATTTAGGCTGTGCCTTGTTTTTGATATCCGATTTTTAAACATTTTTTTCCAACAGTAGTCAGGAAAAACGAGTGAATTCAGTGCTATAGAAAAACACCGCGTTTAAAAGTATTAATCGAAGAGACTTTATTAGTGAGAGCATTTGCCCCTCAAGAACGAATTTGACGTTTTCGCATCTTCCGGGCGTCCCATCCCTCCCTGGGGGGAAGGCCAGCGACCCAAAGCCAAGAGTGTCCTTAGAGGGTTCCTTAGGGAGCGCGATAGCAGTCCATGTGGCCAATTCGGGAATATCTGCTGAGCATCACACCTGGTGACCTGCTGAACTGGTTTTTCTCTCTTCTGATCATGTTCTTTGTTCTGCTGTCGATGCTTTTGCTGCCGGCGCTCATGAGGGGACTGTAACCGCGATGGGGAGAAACATTAGCCGTGCCTGGGTGCCCGAGCAGTGCCTCTGTGCTTTCCGATTCCGTGGACAGAAAATGGGATGAGTCCTGCACAAGAGCATTTATGCCAAAGTGAGAGGAGGGAGCTCGGAGGGAATTCAACAGTACGACAGCTCAGCACGACCTGTTCACCCGTTGTACTGTGCTGAAGCGTCGGGCGTCCTTAATGACGCGTGGCCTCACAATTGACGCTCATGAGCTGAATTATCATCCACGCTGAAGAGTTGGGTTACTGAACTCGTTTTTATTTTGTTGTTGGAAGAATCCCATCTGCTGCCCTAAACACCGTCTTCTGTTTCCTTTATCCTCAGTCAGTCTCCTTGTCTCCTCCTCCTTTTCCTTCGCTGCCTCTTCCCCTCCCCCTTCTCCAACTCTCCCCAGTGTCTGCTGCATCTCTGTTCAGATAAAGCAAATCCTGAGTGACGGTCACCCCGAGCTCGCACCCTCAACGCTCACCCTTCTCTCTCCTCTCTTTTTCCTCCTCTCCTCTCTTCGTTTTCCCACTGATTGTCCCACAGCGCCTCCTGCAGGTACCTCAGGCTCGGCCGCTGCAGGAGGTCCCGCATCGTGGCACGCATATCCAAGACGGGAAGAATTATTTGCTTGTAGAAACTTCCATGAAGATACGAGTTTCCTTTTTCTGAACTCGTGTTTTTTTACGAACTCTGTCACGGGAAGCTCGCAGCCGACCCCCACCCCTCCCCTGTCATTTTGTGAAGGAGAAGAAAAGAGGAAAATGCGTGTCCGAAATGCCTTCCACGTATCGGAAGTGTTGATGTGAAAGACACACACTGTAGAACTTTATTATGATTTAAGCGAGACTTACTGTCCAGCGATAACTGACAATCCCCTCCTGTTTCTGTTGTTAGTTGTAGCAGATTGTTAGACCTCCCTCTGTGCACGAGCGAGGGGCGGTGATTCATTCCCCTCAGAACCAGCTACCACGCGACCGATTCGAGGGAAGCTGGAAGACGAACACGGCGAAAGAACAAAAGAGAACGGCCAGAGAGTAGATGCAAAACTCTGGGTAAACAAGAATAGGACAATACCAGGTTGCCTTTTTTAAATACCGAATTGTATTTCGGATAAAGAGCGATATTGGCCTTCAGGCAGCACTCTTGAGCTCCGCCATTTTTATTTATATTTGACATTTTTTTAGAAAGCCTGAATGCGCTCTTTTTTAGGGAGGGGGGGGATTCAGATATTATAGACTAGAAAGGCTCAGAATATATACCCTGGAAAAAAATACATTCCGAGATATAAAGAAGGGAAACAGCGCACAAGCCAATAAAGTGATGCGTCACTCGGCCGTTTGTTGTAACACGACCGCCTCCCCTTCCCGTTCCCCTGCCCCCCCAACCCTCCTCCCTTCCATCAAGATGAGGGGAAGACCAAGGGAAGCTGAGCGTAAGTGATAATTCATCGGGGAAACATCGATGATAAACCTAACAAATCGCCCGGCATGAGTAACCCGAGATGAATCGAGGCCGATGGTACATTGGAAGCAGCCAGTGGCACCTAGAGGCCCAGTCAGTTTAATTAAAGTGAAATCAATGCAGTACACCATTTTCATGCTAAAAGGAAAGAAAAAAAGATTGGAAAAAACGCCCTCGAAGGCAGTGGCAGTGAATGAGTGACTTAGTATGGCCCTGACCCTGGACACGAAATAAAGCGTTAAGGTCGACTAATGGACAGAACTATAATTTTACTTAAAGGAACTCTTTAAAGTACTCAAAACTATTTAGCCTCTCTAAACTTTTTGCGTTCCGCTTCCGCGTCGGGTTGCGGGGTCATGTCAGACTGAGGCTCGAGTTACTTTGGAAAAGTCATCGAGTCGTTTAATCGAGGCCAGCGGCGGAAGGACCCAGAGTGTGGACGTAGCAGCACCCCTTCGAAAGCAAACCAACCGTGGAAACTTGAGAGGGAATAGTAATCAGGCCTTCGGAGGGACTCGCGCGGCGTCCCCCGCTGGGAGGGAATCCGTCTCGACGTTACATGAATTTGAGTCGTAGACTTATTGATTTTTTTCCACCTCAGAAGTTAACTTTTTTGTTTTTGCAGACCCGAAATGCCAAAAGCAAAACCGGTTAATTAGTGGAAAAATGACATTGTTTTATGTATTGAGTCGAGTTCGTGAGCAGTAAGAAAAGAAAAGAATATCGACTTGCGTTTCTGTAGAAAAGAACGAGAAACTTGTTCAGAGACACGAACTCCGCATGATATTCCGAAGCGGAATTTATGGCCGATACCTGGGCACAGGTTTACGATGCAGCTTTGAAAGATAGATAGATCCGACGTTGCTGGTGAAGGGCACGCGTCTCGCTGAGTGTAACTATTCACTGGATGAGCGGCTAGTCATGAGCAAGGCGGATGGAATGCCAGGAATAGAACCTTCCCGGAGCTTTCTTGGGTCGGATGAGAACGTGAGAGAAGGTGCTTTCTGTGATTCGCTCTTTTTTATCTGCGTGTGACTCAATAACCGTGAATGGCCGGAGTGCCAAGAATAAAACACTAACTGGAGAGCTGAAAGGAGAAAAGAGGCACAATAGAACCTAGCTCCCCTTCCCTTGTATGCAGCGCCTAGCAACCCCCAATTGCAGCGAGGAAAGGACGCCGCTGTGAGGGGAGGACGCGGTCTGCCTCTGTCCACCAGCCAAACAGTCCTTTCCCTCATGACAGAAGCCTGACTCTCCTGTCCTGCAGGATCGTCCGCCTTTCATCCTACCCCGGGGAGGGTACTGGTGCCCGTCGACAGACCCGGGGTATGATTGCTAAGGCCGTATGGCGCAGCGACCTTCGACGCCTGATTGACGTTCGGTAATGGTTGTTATTCCAGAAAATGAGACACGGGAACATTTCATTTCCGCCAAGATTTATTGCGCAACAGATTAGTGTGTTTGACGAATATTGCGAGTTAGATATTTTGTGATCATTGGGATACACGGTCCCGGGAGACGTGTATGAACGGCCGATACACAAATTCTGGGTAATTTTACGACCGGATGCAGATTGCTCCTGTGATTGGGGATGGCCGTCATGACTGGTGCAAGCTCGCTCGGGACGTCACGGGGGCCGACGGACGCCGCGCAGTCTGCAGCCTCTTGGCCGCTGGCGGGAGTTGTCTGAGAGGCCACCGCGATTCCACCGCGAAACAGAAGAAGGTCTGTCCGTGAGCGTATAGGATTCTGCTCACTGATTATTTATTTAGCATTAGCCAGCAGTGAGAACGCCGACGGAGCGAGATGGCGCCCATGTTCTGCACGAAGTTGTTCAACTGGAAACCGAAGGGCAAGAAGGACGGGGCTCCCAGACCGCACTTGGACACCGTCTTCCCCGAACCGCAGGATGAGGGGGAGGCGTGTCCCTATTGGACCCACGTGGCATGCAATCCTCCGCCGCCTCCGCCCTCGCGCCCGCACACGCCTACTCACGCCCGTACCCAGCCAACGCCGCCGCCCCTCCCCCCGCACCACCCTGGCAGTCCCGTGCACCACCAGCCTCAGCCCCGCTCGCCGGCCACGCACCGCCGCGCCCACGCCCGCAACCACCTTCCGTATGGGTACAGCAGCACCTACAACAGCCCCTACCAGAGCCCACATCAAAGCCCAGGCCCCAACAGCCCAGTCAACCACAGCCCACACCACTTTACCCCCATCCACCACAGCCCTGCACACTGCAGCCCCGCGCACTGTAGCCCTGTGCATCCTACCCAAGGCTACAACAGCCCGGTCCACGTCAACCAAGGTTACAACAGCCCAGTTCACGTGAACCAGGGCTACAACAGTCCAGTTCACGTGAACCAGGGCTACAACAGCCCGGTCCGCCAGAGCCCGATCCACATCAATCAAGGATGCAACAGCCCGGCCCACCAAAGCCCAGTGCACCACGGTTCCGGCTACAACAGCCCGGTCCACGTCAACCAAGGCTACAACAGCCCGATTCACCCGACCCCGGTCCACCCCAGCCCGGTGTACCCGAGTCAGAACTACAACAACACGATGCACCATCGCGGGTACATTCTGGAGAGCAACTACTGCCAGCCGTTGCCCCCGCCGCCGCCGCAGCGGCCGCCGCCTCCTATACCGGGAACTGAAGGTAATGTATTGAGTTGGATTGTCAAGGTTCACTTAATGATTGCTCAATTAGTTTATTTCCAGTCCCTTTCGTCCGTGACCTAAGTAATAGTAATGTAAGCAAATACTGATGATAAAAAAGGAGACTGTAAAACATGGTGACAAAGTTCCATTTTTTTTTATTTGTAACCTTAGATAGTCTTTCATAGTATATGTTTATGTATATATTTTTAAGATTGAAACAAAATCTCCATATGCAGCTGAAGCGATACCTATTCAGCTGCAAAATTACGGATAATCTACACATGACTTTTTACTCTCTCCTCGCCTTGGCGTGAAGGACACTCGAAGGGCGTGTTGAGGCATTTATCTTTCCTCCGATTATGTTAATTACCTTTGTTAATTAATGTTGATATCAACATTGTGGAATGTTTTTGTGATTTTAACTTCTTTTTAACGGTGATGGTACACACGAGGAAAGAAGAAACTTGTATGAGAAATTTTGTCGTAGGTTTCCCCACCTAGTCGACGGGCGGGTGATAAGTGATCATTCCCCGCACGATGGGATTATCACCCTAACTCTTATTGCTTATTTCAGGGGGTATTGGTTACATTATCCAGGGCAGAAAATGGGAAATGCGGTAGGGACAGCTGCAGTGTGTGTGTAAGAGGAGGAGGGAGGCAATATCGGGACTATAAGCTTTTTAGTTATCCTTCCCCCCTTCTCTTTCTTTCATCCTTATCATCATCACCATCATCATCACCATCATCACCACCCTTATCATCATCATCATCATCATCACCATCATCACCACCCTTATCATCATCATCATCATCATCATCATCATCATCATCACCATCATCACCACCCTTATCATCATCATCATCATCATCACCATCATCACCACCCTTATCATCATCATCATCATCATCACCATCATCACCACCCTTATCATCATCATCATCATCATCACCACCACCACCACCACCACCACCACCACCACCACCACCACCACCACCACCACCACCAAAAAAATATAATAACAAATAAATAAATATAAAAATAGAAAAAAATAAAGATAAAGAAATACCTATTAAAAATCAACATAGAATTAGATCAGTTTGCTCTTAGTCATTGAAAAAAAAGGAAAAGGGGGGGGGGGGGGGAAGGGGTTAGAAGGAGAGAAATTTGAATGTTTTGAATGCGCCGCGGGTTCAAGGATCTCTTATTGGGAAAAGGATCAGCCTTCATTAAGGGACACGGGAATTAATGAGTTTCTCCAGCGTCTTGCAAGGAAATGCAGACGCCAGACACTCGCGGAAGGAATAATTTGATAAATAGGTAAATACTGGGGATGAGAATATTGATAATTATGTTAATGATGATATTGATGATAGTAACACGGCGGTAATCCTAGGAATGAATTGAAGGGAAATGCCGATGATAATAACAATAGGTAGAATCTTAGTGGGGATGATAAAAAAAATAACAAAGACAATAACAGCGAAGAAATGTATGCTGATTATAATAAATCGAGTGAATAATATCACACAATGATGATACTAAAGGAGATTAATTGTTAAATTGAAGGGTTTTACGTCGCGCCAGCAAATGAAGGATTTCGCCGTATTGATTGCAGGTGTGCAGGCGTGCAGGGCTGTTCATGACCGTATATTGATCCGTCCATGTTCCGTTGTGAACTGCTGGACTTTTTTTCCTTGTGAGGCGTCGTGAAGGGAATGTTCTGTTTTGTTTGTTTGTTTTGTTGATTTGCTCGATATTTTTTACGGTAATTTTTTTTGTTTTGTATTATTATTTTAGTAACCCACGTTAATGTTGTTGTTTTTTATTCAGAGTACATCTGTGCATGTTTTGTTCTTTTGGATGGAAAGGTTTTCGTCATCGCCAACTTATTGCCTTTGTCAGTGCTAATGTCGTTGCAATCTTCATTAGTATCGTCATTATGGAAAGGTCAGGCGATGCCGTATGGACCTTTTCATTGCAGCACGCGCGGGGTGTTTACAATAGCCTATTTTAGTTGTCCTTTCTTCTTTCATTCTACATTCTCCTCCTCTACAAATGTGATGAATAATTCGGAGGCAGGTCCTGATTGACAACAAAAATAGTTACAACACAGACGTCTGCCGAAGTGTCGCTGGAGAGCAATGACGAGGGTGGCAGACTCTACACGGCGCTGAGACACAGGTGTGCCATCGCGAGCCATCTGGCGGAGGTTCGGGTGATCATCAGCCTCATCTAAGAGAACCTCCCCCTCTCCGCCTCCCTACCATCACCTCCACCCCTCGCGCGATCTTTATGCCTCGCCCTCAAGTCTCTATTTCATCCTCGGGATCATATCTGTGTTCTTTGTTCTCTCGGTTTGCCAGCGTCGCCTCCACTCCTCCCCCTTTCTCTGCACTCTCTCCTCCATCATCTTTCTCCCTTCTCCTCGCCGAGTACCATCTCGCTTAGGCCTATGAGTCTCTTTTAAGCATGCATCCCCTTGTAAGCGAGCATCTGGCAGTACGTTGGTGTGATTGTGGAATGGTGGAACGTTTGTTTTGGTGGAACGTTTTGTTGCGACATGGCGGCGGTAGGGCGGTGATGGAGACGGCTCCGTGTGTCCGGGCTATTTGGCATTTTTCGGAGTTTGGACATTTTTGCCGGTCGTAAGCTGCGGTGGTTGACACGAGCAATGGTAAGGGAAGGGGCGTGCAGGGGAGAAAGAGGGGGAGGGGGGAATCCGCGAGGTCGCCGGTATGCACACTGGTCGGCTGCGGCGGCAGTCTGAGATGCCTAAGGATATAGGGAAAACCTTCCCTGAATATTGCAGCCGGCGTGAAATTCGGGTTTTATTTTTACATAAAGTCGATGGTTTTGCTCTCGATGCGACTGAGGAGCGCGGCGATGGGGAGGGAAACTATGCGGCCAATTACAATGGGGTCGGGAAGAGAGGAACGGAGTGTAAGGGAGAGGAGGAGGGAAGGTGGTGTGTGGGGGGAAAGAACAGGAGGAAAGAAAAGATGTAAAGGGCACTCAGGAGAAGGAAGAGAGAAAGAGTGAGTTGAAGAGGGAAGTGGAGAGGAAACGGATAAAGGCAAGACATCGACGAGGAAGACAAAGAAACAAAATAAAGATGGCAAGGTAAAGAAAAGAGAGCGCGAAAGAGGAGAGGACGAGGAAGGGCGAGAGGCTTTCAGCGAGTGCTTTTGATGGTAGCTTGAGCTGCCTAAAAGTAAGAGGGGAAAGAGTTTCTGGAAAACGGGTTTCCGGCCTCGCTCTGGAACACGAGTTCTGGTTAGACTTAAAGATGACGAAGCCGTCTGGGGGGTATTACAGTGCTATAACGAGGCGGTTGGACGGTGATCGACGAGGAGACACGAACGGGACGAGTGGGTAGAACAAGGGAAAAAGGTGAAAATGTCGTTTTTTTCCTTGGCTTTTAAGAAAAAAATACTTATTTATCTTTTTTTTTTTTTTTTTTTTTTTTTTTTTTTTTCAAAACGTTTCCCCCACGACTTTGCCATCAGCTTAATGGGGTTTAATTGGCTACTCCTGTGAAGCGTGGAAAGACTTCTCCAGCGAATGGATGAAGTTTAAAGTCTTTTAGCCTCTTAAAATGAAGGAGTTACCCCGCTGTCCAGTTTTCCCTCTCGTCTGTATTCCTGTTTTCTCTTACAGATATAGATATATATATATAAATAGATAGATTGATAGATAGATAGATATAAGCATGTATGTGTATATCTATGTATGTTTATTTGTATATATGTGTGTGTGTGTCTGTTTGTGTGTGTGTGTGTGTAAGTGTGTGTAAGTGTGTGTGTGTGTGTGAGAGAAAGAGAGAGAGAGAGAGAGAGAGAGAGAGAGAGAGAGAGAGAGAGAGAGAGAGAGAGAGAGAGAGAGAGAGAGAGAGAGAGAGAGAGAGAGAGAGAGAGAGAGAGAGAGAGAGAGAGAGAGAGAGAGAGAGAGAGAGAGAGAGAGAGAGAGAGAGAGAGAGAGAGAGAGAGAGAGAAAGAGGGGAGGAGAGGAGAGGAGAGAGAGATGGAGAAAGAGATGGAGAAAGAGACAGAAGAAGAGGAAAGGGAAAGGGAAGGCGAAAGAGAAAGAAGAAGGAGAAGGAGAAACGGGCGCAGAATGTATGGTCTGAAAAGGGGGCCCAAATGACCATCATTACTCTTGTCGTTTTTCCTCGAGCCAACGCGCCGGAGCGTGGCGGAAACTCCGGAGCTGGCCAGGAAGATGACTCACACGATCCAGGAAGTGCTTCTTAGGCTTGTTTTAGGGAGTCGCTGGGGGTTTGGCTCGTGATCTCAGGGCCAAGAGGCATAGAAGGGTCAGACGATAACTGGTGTGCCACTTGATGGGTATGGTCGGGCTGGTTGTTACCGTGCATGATGGTAACGACTGGTGATTAGTTGTCTCTCTCAACTGGTTTCATTTATTTTATCTATTTTTTTTTTCTCTCTCTCTCTCTTTCTCTCTCTCTCTTTCTCTCTCTCTCTCTCTCTCTCTCTCTCTCTCTCTCTCTCTCTCTCTCTCTCTCTCTCTCTCTCTCTCTCTCTCTCTCTCTCTCTCTCTCTCTCTCTCTCTCATCTCTCTCATCTCTCTCATCTCTCTTTCCCTCTCTCATTTCTCTCTCTTTCATCTCTCTTTCCCTCTCTCATTTATCTCCCTCATATCTCTTTCTCTCTCTCATCTCTCTCTTTCTCCCTCTCATCTCTCTCTTTCTCTCTCTCATCTCTCTCTTTCTCTCTCTCATCTCTCTCTTTCTCTCTCTCATCTCTCTCTTTCTCTCTCATCTCTCTCTTTCTCTCATCTCTCTCTTTCTCTCTCATCTCTCTCCTTCTCTCCCATTCCTCTCATTAATTAAGACTCGAGAAAGTCCGCTTCCGTGGGGCGTCGAAGCTCGGAGGCGTGCAAGACCGAGAGGCAAAGAGCTGCCACTCTCCCAAATCCCTCCCGCGCACAGAGGGCCGGAAAAAAGCCCTTAATGGAAACGCTTTCTAAGGGTCATTATCCCTGGACAAGGCTATTCTTTGCGTTCACGGATTAGATCGATTTTGGCCTCCGGCGTCGATAGCGATTTGCGAGAGCCGGTCCTTTGGCCGTGAGGGAATTCTCCTTCTCTGTTGTTCATCAAGTTTATTGTCTGTATGGTTCTGCTGAAGAGGCGAGGAAATGGCGTGTCCGTGGGCGCTGGGGGAACGAGGAGGCAGAGTCCGCCGCGCTGCCGTCGCGTGCGCCTTTCACGTCGGGAGCCTGCGTGACTTGGACCGAGCCCCCGAGATGATACCGGGGGAAATCTCCGTCGCCAAACATGCAACAGGCCTTTTAGGGTAAACTTGGTCGATTTAGTTGGGGTGATCCTCTAAGGACAATGGTCTCCCTGATACGCAGCAAGGAAAATGGGAGTTTGCGCCTTTAAGAATGTTTAATTTTTTTGTACATATAGAATTATCTGTCTCTCTCTCTCTCTCTCTCGCGCGCTCTCTCTCTCTCTTCTCTTTCTCTTTATCTTTATCTTTCTCTTCCACTCTCTTTCTCTTTCTCCCTTCTTCTTTCTCTCTCTACACACACACACACACACACACACACACACACACACACACACACACACACACACACACACACACACACACACACACACACACACACCGCAAGGACCTACAAGCCCGGCCGAGGCGACGGTGGCCTCCCCGTCTCCCAGAATCACAATATCACCTCATCAAAGGCACTTAACGCCGTATCTGCACAGCGCCATTGTATCGGCAGCGCTCACGGGTTCTCGATTTTTGTGGGGGATTTATTGAAAGTCTCGATCCTTCGTCGGGAATATTGGTTCTGAAGGCTTATAAGGCACAGACTGACAATTACATTAGCATAGTGCGAGGGGTGAATCTTCGCTGATAAGATGGGAGACGCTGAAAAAAGAACCGCTATCCTTTAATGTATTTTTTTTTCTGAGGATTATTGTAGTTAACACAAGCGCGCGCACACGTATATGGTAGGGGGGGGGGGGGAGAGAGAGCGAGAGAGAGAGAGAGAGAGAGAGAGAGAGAGAGAGAGAGAGAGAGAGAGAGAGAGAGAGAGAGAGAGAGAGAGAGAGAGAGAGATAGAGAGAGAAGGGAGAGAGAGAGAGAGAGAGAGAGAGAAAGGTTTAATTTCGAAAGTTGTATTCGTAAAGGGGACAGGGGGTGTTACAAGCTTTAAGGAGACTTTCTATGCCTTTGAAAACCAACGCTACATTTAATACAGAGCAGCTTCTTTCTTAGGTCTTGATCTGTGACAAAATGAACTGTCATTGTCTCTTGATTGTCCCTTGCGTTTTCATCATCGCCGAAGTCATCGCTGGCGTCATCAACATGAATATCAAGAAAAAACTAGAGCTCAGTAAAGGTGTACTTTCATCATTTCAATTCATCATCTCATTTTTCCCAGAGTGACCGTCACTGTCAGCGTAGATGTTGTCAGAACAAATAGACGCTAAAGAGAATTTCTAATGAAGGTTTGTGAATGCACGATCTCTCTCTCTTCTCTCTCTCTCTCTCTCTCTCTCTCTCTCTCTCTCTCTCTCTCTCTCTCTCTCTCTCTCTCTCTCTCTTCTCTCTCTCTCTCTCTCTCTCTCTCTCTCTCTTCCCTCCTTTCCCTCCCTTCCCCACTCCCTCTCACTCAGCATGGATTTTTGCACAAATTCATGAGGCGAATCACTATCCTCCATGTATTGATTTAAGACAAGAAAAGAAAATCATAATTCGCTTTGCTTCGATTATGCTCGGGAAAAGACCCATCCATCCATCGCCCTGGAATACAAGCTAATCGAGACAGATGGTAAGGTAACGTGCGGTTGCTGGGTGTGGCACCTGATTAGTCTTCGCGGGAGGGGCGCTTGCATGCAATTGTTCGCGAAGGAAAGTTGGATGGGGGGGGGGGGGAGTTACTTGGAGAAGAGGGTTATGGGTGTGATTATCCATTAGGTTTGTGGATATATTAATGGGCAGCGGTGTTGTGCGGGAAGGTTGAGTTGTGTGTGTGTGTGTGTGTGTGTGTTCGCGCGCGCGCGCATGTGGGTGTGTGTGTGTGTGTGTGTGTGTGTGTGTGTGTGTGTGTGTGTGTGTGTGTGTGTGTGTGTGTGAGAGAGAGAGAGAGAGAGAGAGAGAGAGAGAGAGAGAGAGAGAGAGAGAGAGAGAGCGAGAGCATTTAAGTGTGTAATCTTGTCTTAGTGTGTGCAAATATATTTTATTAGATATATTTTATGAAAAAGTCCTTGCTTGTATTTTTAGTGAAA
>NC_061830.1:30029048-30054048 GCF_019202785.1 Penaeus chinensis
TGGCTCCCGTTCTCGACTCCCCTCCTGAACTCCCCAACGTAGATCGACATCAGGCGGGTACAGAAAGAGGGGTCTGGGGGGGTCTGGGATGTTCTACTACTGCCCCCCCACCCCCTCCCCTCGTTCCCCACCATCCTGGAAGCTCGGAACCTGTTGATTGCAACGCATTTGTGTTGGGGGAATCTCTAGTTCATTTTCTCTTGCTTCTCCTTAGTTTGAGAGAGAGAGAGAGAGAGAGAGAGAGAGAGAGAGAGAGAGAGAGAGAGAGAGAGAGAGAGAGAGAGAGAGAGAGAGAGAGAGCGGGAGAGCGGGTAGGGGAGTGAGAGTAAAGAGGAAAGAGAGAAAGAAGGGAAAAAGGGGAGAGGGAGGCGCAGAGACGAAGAGAGGATGCAGTTCTCCTCCATCTTTCTCCCCCCCCCCCCATCCCTCTCTTTCTCTCGCCACCCATCCCGCCCAGCCTCCGACCCGCTAGCTCTCTCCTCCATCTCAACCTCAGTACTCTCTGCAACTCGCTATTGTGAAAAGGTCATTAATTTCCCTGACTGGCACACCTATTTCGTTGCTATTTTTTTTTGTTTTTGTTTTTGTTTCAACCCGTGTATCCATCCGGCGGCGCTCGGCGATAAGGAAGAGAAAGGGCAGAGGCACTGGCAGTATAAAGTGGATTCTGGAAAGAGAGCAAATCCATTTTCAACTCAACTGGTTACGTTCATATCCAAGGATTTGTGCGGCGACCGGCAGTTGGGTGGTAGGTGGTTTAGGGGATGAGGTGACTTCTTCTCCAGGGGAGTGGGGGGGGGGGGGGCGCTAGAGTCAAGGAGGAGGGAGGGAAAGGATGAATGGAGGGAGGAGGGAAAGGACAGACGGACGGACGAATGGATTGAGGAAAGAGGGGGAGGGTGGCGAAGAGTGGATGGTAAGGATAGACGGACATACGGAGGGAGGGAAGGGCGATAGAAAGGATGGAGCATGATAGGAGGGTAGGAGGAAGGGAGGAAGAAAGCGAGAGACGAACGGAGGGAAAGAAGAAGGGGAAGGAGAGAGGGAATGAATGAAGGAAGGTCAAACGAAGGTAAGGAGGGAAGGGAGGGTACGACATCCGTGGAACTCTTGTCAATCGAAATTAAATCGGTTCCCAAGTGTGTAAATATTTCACGCCATCTTTCCTTTTTTTTCCCATGAAAGGTCGCGTTGCTATGGTTACGGCTACGTAGGTGGTAAATTTAGCTCATGTGTGGCAGGTGTGCATTACAGCGCCGAAATGCTGGCAGGCCGGGGCATGAATTTTATTTATTCGAATTTATTAGTTGTTTAGGGTGCAGTTACCCAGGGAAATGTTGCCTGGCATGTTTCCAACGGCTATTATAAGGGCTTTATTGGTTCACTTGCATACGAGTTTACATGCATAACCGAATACATGCATGCATACGTGTATATATGTACACATGTACACGTGTATATATGTATGAGTATATATGTGTGTGTGTGTGTGTGTGTGTGTGTGTGTGATATATATATATATATATATATATATATATATGTATATATATGTGTGTGATATATAATATATATATGTGTGATATATAATATATGTATATATGTGATATATGATAATGATATATATATATATATATATGATATATAATACATATATATATATATATATGATATATAATACATATATATATATATGATATATAATACATATATATATATATATGTGATATATAATATATATATATATGTGATATATAATGTATATATATGTATATATATATATATATATAAAATATATATCTTTCTATCTATCTATCTATCTGTATATATATATATATATATATATGTATGTATATTGTGTGTGTGTGTGTGTGTGTGTGTGTTTTTGTTTGTGTGTGTGTGTGTGTGTGTGTGTGTGTGTGTGTATGTGTGTGTGTGTGTATGTGTGTGTGTGTGTGTGTGTGTGTGTGTGTGTGTGTGTGTGTGTGTGTGTGTGTGTACTTATCGATCAAAGAATAAGATCACGTAACATATTGATCCCTCTGTTCTTATTCACTTAAAGCGAAAGGCCGGTTACCTTCGACGTAATTACCGGCATCTCTTTTCTATATCTCCGGTAATTCACTCATTCCGCTCCACCTAATTACCGGCTACAAAATTCTCGTGGACTTAGACGGTTCGCATAACTGCATCGTCCATCCAGCGTAACGATTTTTCACCGGGTGGGGGGGGGAGGGGATTTGGTAGCATTATTTATGAAAACAATCGATCCGGTTATTCCCAGGCTCGAGGGGGGTCGCGTCGCTGAGACAGAGGCAACGTCGACACTCCCCCCTTTTCCCCTCGCATACGATTGAGGGGAGAGACTTCAGCCCCGTTTGAAGGAACAGTACCCTCTCCTCAACCTACCCCCCTCCCCCCCTTCTCCCTCTTCCCCTCTGCTCCCTTCATCTAAACTACGGCTTTACTTTTTTATCATCGTTCATGTAATTACACGCTTCACCGTTTTCTTTATCTTATATGTCTTGAGGTAGGACTGTAATATTTAAGGGGCTTAATACCGTGGTGCATGCTGGTGTTGCTCTTTTTTTTTTCATCCTGTGCCTCCTCTCCCCCCTTCGAAGCTGGGGGGGGGGGGGCGGTGAAGGGGTGTTGCTGCTACTTCACCGGATTGCTGCATACTTTTGACCTTTGCAGCTTACCTTCGTGTTGCTCGGCACTCTCGGAAGGAGAGTGAACACCCTACTCCGTTATGTAACTAAGATTTATACCAGCTGTGGGGTATCAGAGAGGAAATAGTTGATAAAGCAAAAAAGGAAGTGAAATAGAGAAGACGAAAATAAGGATGAATATATATAGAGAGAGAGACAAAGAGAGAGAAAATGAGAGGGAGGGGGAGGAAGACAGAGAAGCAGGGGCGGATGAGGCAAGGCAATATATATAGGAAGTGCACAGTGTACTGACACCTATAAATTTATGTAATGGTTTATAGAGTCCATTAACTTAAATCTCTTACTTCATAAATTATTGCACAGCATGATTTTCCTTTTTCTCCTCCCATCGTCCACATAACGTAGGCGACGTAGATCTATAGTTTTCGTATTTTTTTTAAAGCGATAAAATGGATATTTTTTCCCCTCATGTTTCCCTCGGCCCAACCGGCGCCTGGAGGATCAGGTGCTGAGCCCTGTATAAAATTTGGGGACCCGAAAACATACATATATACTTCTTTGTTTTTTTCTTCTATGTAAATTACAGTGGCACACGTCACTCATTCACTTTTCTTCTAAGCTGATGACACGCCCGAGATGAACAGGGCACGCCATGTTTAGGCTAATGAGAGCGATCGCTCCGCGTCTCTGCCACCATCGCCGGCCCTCTAGCAGCGTCCATGCAAATGTGTGTGGCTGAGTCTGGGTCGACTTGGGCATGCCGCCACTTTTGTCTCCTCGGGGAAAAGCATTTTTTTTTTTAAACTTTACGTTGGGAATTTTATGTCCATGCGTAATTCGAGGAGAGAAAGACAGACAGGGGGGAGGGAGTGCCAAGTGACAGAAAGGGACATGGCCAGATTCATAGCAGGAGAGGGAGAACGACAGGCAGACAGACAGGCAGACAGACATACAAAGACAGACAAACAGATAGACAGACATAAATGCGAAAGGGAGAGGGAGGGAAAGAAGGAGAAGGAGGGAGAGAAGGAGAGGGAGGGAGAGAGGGAGAGGGAGGGAGGGAGGGAGGGAGGGAGGGAGGGAGGGAGGGAGGGAGGGAGGGAGGGAGAGGGAGAGAGGGGGAGGTAGGGAGAGGGAGAGAGGGGGAGGTAGGGAGAGGGAGAGAAGGGGAGGTAGGGAGAGGGAGAGAGGGGAAGGTAGGGAGAGGGAGAGAGGGGGAGGTAGGGAGAGGGAGAAAGGGGGATGTAGGGAGAGGGAGAGTGGGGGATGTAGGGAGAGGGAGAGTGGGGGATGTAGGGAGATGGAGAGAGAGGGAGGTAGGGAGAGAGAGAGAGAGAGGTAGGGAGAGAGAGAGAGGTAGGGAGAGAGAGAGAGGAGGGAGAGAGAGAGAGAGAGAGAGAGAGAGAGAGAGAGAGAGAGAGAGAGAGAGAGAGAGAGAGAGAGAGAGAGAGAGAGACAGAGAGAGACAGAGACAGAGAGAGACAGAGAGAGAGAGAGAGAGAGAGAGAGAGAGAGAGAGAGAGAGAGAGAGAGAGAGAGAGAGAGAGAGAGAGAGAGAGAGAGCGCTAGCTTAGCTCTGCATTAAAGGCGATAAACGCGTGTTAGGTTCTCTGTACACAGTGCCATTAAGACGGCCAGAGCCTCCATAGCATGCGTAAAGGATCTGCGTCCGAGGAAGGAGTCTCGGGGGAGTTCATTAAGATAAGTCCTTCTCTGCAGGAGAGGCCACGTCCTCCCCCTCTCCTTCCCCTCCCCCTTTTCTTTCCGAGCACAATGAAATGGGGCCCGGGTCGCCTACCCTGCCACACCGCAGGAACATCGCCATTATCCCTCGCACGTCATGACGGTACCCTGCTCCTGTCCCGAAGCATTCTTGCCACAACTCTGCCGCGACCACACTCTCTTCGTCCTTTCTAAAGTCGCTCACTAATTCATGACAGAGCTTGCGACCGTTATCTTATTCAACACGTTATTGTCTAACAAGCACGCAAAGGCAGCTTCCCCGTAGGAATCACCTGGATGTGAGTGGGGCCGTTGATTTAAAAACTGGCTGTCGGACATACCTTAGTTGGCAACAGTGTCGACAACAGGCCCGACACGGTGCATTCATAGGAAGGAACTGCAGTCTTTCACGCGCCTTGTATTGTTCCCTCTCGAGAGACCTGCAGACGCTGTCGTCGCCAAGTCCGCGCTGAGGCATCGTCTAGACTTTACCAAGGCATCGCCAAGACATCTCCATCAAGGCCAAAATCTATACAGATTTTATAAAAAATGTCGGAAAGCTATCTCCGAGACTTTCCCCAATACTTCACCCAGACATCGCTAAGACTTTACGAGGTTCCTTGATATAACCGCGGATTTGTCTGGGGAGTTTTCTCGAATGCAGTGATATTTACGGTCTTTATGGCCTCGATAAAATTTGAATGCTTTTTCAGACCAGGAAGGCAGCGCCTCTGTATTTTTCAAGATATTCGGATTTTACTTTAAACGCGCCTCGCCTCGCATGGCTCGTTCGATATGACTTGATCGTCCTCAATCTTGCTGGTGCACAAGGTCTTTATACTTACATAGACCTTGGTGCATGAACGACGAAAAATAACGGTAATAACCACTGCTCTTCACCCTTCGCGTGCTCGTTGGAGTACCAATGCCCGAAGGCCGTAAGGGGGAGATTAGGCTGCCTCGGCCGCTCGGGGGAGGAAGAACAAAGAAGGGGGAAGGAAGGAAGGGGGTGGGGGCGGGGGAACGGTAGCCACGTGACCAATATTTTTTAAGGAGGTGGGGCGGTGGGAGGGAGGCGGTGTAGGATATCTTGGGATTTAGGCTGGGATTGGTATCGAAAATTTTTTTTTTTTTCAACTTGTGGTTATGGCTGGACGGGGAGAAGTTTTTCAATTTAAAATTTGGAAGTAGAAAGAAGAAAATATATTTAATACCCTTTTTTTTTTCTCTCTCTCTTGACCGGTAATACTGCGTGGACGGGAGAAGAAGAAGCGTGTTATGAAGAAAGTTTGGAAATTGTGTCTCATCGTCGAGGGCCTAAAGTGTAATAGTTTGCGCACGTCCGTCAGAATTGTGGCGCACAATGGACGTGTCGAGCCACGAAAATTTGTGAGAATTGGGAGGAGGGGGGAGGTGAGGCCAGATGTCTTCTCGGCATCCAGACTATGATTTGTCAAGAAACCACTTATATGTACCCCCATTCCCTCCCCTCCTATCTATCTATCTATCTTATTACCTGTATGTCTGTGTGTGTGTGTGTGTTTGTGTGTGTGTGTATGCATTTATATTTAGATGCATAATAGATGAATGTATGCACACACACTCACACACACACACACACACACACACACACACACACACACACACACACACACACACACACACACACACACACACACACACACACACACATAAACACACACACACACACACTCACACACACACACACACACACACACACACACACACACACACACACACACACACACACACACACACACACACACACTGATAAGCAGTACATGTTCCTCTACCTTCTGTTTCGCTCCCTATATTTCTTGTTCTCACTGGCGCTTATTTCTATATCATCTACATTTCCGCTCCAAATCTGTACTAGATAACGGGTTTTAATCAAGAAGATTTAGTGTCTAAACATCAACAAGACTTTAACGCCACACAACCCGCCCCATTTTCAGAGGTTTCCTCATTAGTTTCCTGACAGTGAAATGGGATCCCAGACCGTCCCTTCCTCATCCCTCCTCTTCCTCTTCCAAATCCTCATCTTCCATCTCTTCTTTCTCTCGCTTATCTTATTCCTCCTTTATCATCCTTTCTCTTGCGTTTGCTTTCTTCCCCTGTTTTTTTTTTTTTACCTTCTTCCCCGTTCGCACCCACATCTTCATCTTGCTCCCCCCCCCCCCCCTTATCTTCCGCATCATCTTCCTCCTCATTCTTTTCATCTTCTCCCAACCTCCAGCTGTCGTCGCCCGGAGACGTCGTCTTAAAACCAAGGGTAATGATTATCTGTCACCGGCCGTGACAGCGACGGGGGAAAAGTTTCGATTTGTTGTGTTGTTTATGATCGCCGGCTGTGTGACGTCATCTTTGTTTACTGTTTCCCGTTTTCTATGCGAAGCGGGATGCCATATGGGATGAAACCTCACACCACCCGGGTTGGAGTAGATACAAGACTCTTAAGAAATTAAAATGTCTCGCTCCTTTGTCGTGTGACCTTTTGTTGTATATACATAGAGGAAGGAAGGGACAGAGAGGGATGGAAAGGGAAGATGGAGAGAGATAGTGAGAGCGAGTTAGTGAGGTAATGAATATGAAAGCGAGAGTACGATTGTGTGCGTGAGACAGAGAGGAGAGAGAGAGAGAGAGAGAGAGAGAGAGAGAGAGAGAGAGAGAGAGAGAGAGAGAGAGAGAGAGAGAGAGAGAGAGAGAGAGAGAAGCACGAGCGAGAACAGTCGAGACATGAAAGAGACAGAGGGGCAATCGAAAGAAGGAAAATTCGACACCCCGACAGTTGCACCTAACCGCGTGTAAATATGCCAGTAGATAAGCAAATATGCGTGTAAGATGAGCAGTGAGGACTGGGGTCAGGAGGAAGAGGATCTGCGGGCCGTTGAGGGGAAAGGGGGAGGGACTGTTGCTCGGGCAGGGGATGTGGCAAGGGAGGGAGGGGGCGCCGAGGGAAGGTCGCGCGAAGGGCTTCTGCCTTGGGCTCGACCCTGCCATGACCGTGTAGAAGGGAGGGGCGAGGGGGCCGGGGAGGGGGGGGGGAGGAAGAGAGGAATGGGATGGAAAGGGTTCCTGTGTGCCAGATGTTTCCGAGTTAATTGTTGTTGCTGTTGTTGTTGTTCGTCTTCTTGGCGTTGTTAGTTATGGTGGTTTGAAAGGCGTGGATGGCTGGCTGGAGAAAAGTTGTCCTTTTGCTTTTCAGGTCTTCTGGTTTTACTTTTGTTTTATTTTCCTTCCTCCCTTTGTTTGAATTTGTCTCCTCCTCTGGTTCTTTGTTTCCCCCCTCTCGGCATGCGCATTTAGCTCCTTTGGTGAGCATTTTTTCCTTTGACTTCCCCACATGTCTTTTCTCTCTCTCTCTCTCTCTCTCTCTCTCTCTCTCTCTCTCTCTCTCTCTCTCTCTCTCTCTCTCTCTCTTTCCCTTTCCCCTTCTCCTTCCCCCCCCCCGTCTCTCTCTCTCTCTCTCTCTCTCTCTCTCTCTCTCTCTCTCTCTCTCTCTCTCTCTCTCTCTCTCTCTTCCCTCCCTCCCTCCCTCCCTCCCTCCCTCCCTCCCTCCCTCCCTCCCTCCCTCCCTCCATTTCTCCAACCATTGATCCCTCTTTCCAATTCTCCTTCTCATTCCAATCGCACCGCAAGACACATTCAATGAAGTGTCGTATTGCGAAAAGAAATGTGAAGTGCAGTCCTCCCTAACATGCGAGATATGCGGCCGGGCTCTCTCCCTCTCCTTCCCCGTCCTCATGTCAGGCGCAGAGGCTTCCCATGGGGACCAACATGCCATGACGGGCTCCATGGATCGAACACAGCGGGAAGTTAGTCCAAGTTCGAAAAGTTGGGGGAAGAAAGAGGACTTGTATGCATCCTCTTGGTTTTTTTATTCTCTTTTTTTCCCTTCGTCTCGTTTTCCTTGCCGCTTTTATTTTCCTTCTTCCTCATTTTTTTCTCCGTCTTTCTCTTTACTTCTTCACTGAACTTCTCCAGAAATTTTCTTTATCGAATTATATCTCTCTCTTTACCTCTCTCTCTTGTTTCATTATTTCCTTTCTTTTTACCTCTCTCACTTTCATTCTCCCCCTCACCTTTTCTTTCCTTCTCTCCCTCACCCTTTCCCTCCTTCTCTCCTCCCCTCTCCCTTTCCCTTTTCCTTTCTCTCCCTTTCTGTCCTTCTTACCCCATTTCACTGGATCTTTCACACTTTCTACTTCTCTTTCCCCCTCTCTTTCTTCCCCGCGTCTCTTTCTTGCGCCTTCCAAATTCCTCCCTTTCTCAATCTGTTCTCGGAGTCCAACTTAATTAAGAGTTTCATCGCCAGCCTGCACGTTCGGCCTGCGGCATCTTTCTTTCGTGAATTCATGTTTGTTTCCCGCCCTGAATGCCATTTGAGTCTGCGAGATGCTCTTTTGTCCAAGTGGTCAAAAGCCTTTAATTGGCCAGTGACGTGTGCCTTACTTCCGGCCATGTGGAATGAGTTTAGAATGACCTCGTCTGACCAGCAATTAGCGTTCCCCTTTCTTCCCTCCTTCTCCCCCCACCCCCTGTTTGCCCCTCCTTGCCTTCACTTTCCCCTACCCCCTTTCTCCCTTCTCTCCCCTCATTGCCATGAAGCCTCTCTGGAATCCTGGATGACGTTCACCCTTTACCCTCATGTGCATGCTCGTGTGCGTCTTTGTGTTATGTGTTTGTTTGTGTTGTTGTTACTGGAGTGTGTGTGTGTGTGTGTGTGTGTGTGTGTGTGTGTGTGTGTGTGTGTGTGTGCGTGTGTGTGTGTGCGTGTGTATGTGTGCGTGCGTGCGTCCGTATGTGCTTGTGTGTGTGTGTGTGTATATATAACAGATAGGTAAACAAAAGCATAGGCAAAGCAAACACGCAGTGTGTTATAAACAGACCAAGAAATCGTTCCAAAGATAATCATCCATGTATAAGCAGCGGCGAAATAAGAGACCCGTAGCTGGCAAGGGGCTCCCAGCACACAGCGATTGGCACTAATTTCCTTCGAGGTTTCGTTATAAGATCTCGAGGATCAGGTTCCCTTGTTTAAATCCGTCGGGGGCGCGCTGGCCCGTTTGACCTTGTGACCTGCTTGTCCTTGTGGTTTGGCCGACCGAGCTGTATTATCTAACAGGACTTGGGGATCAAAGGTGCCAGTGCCATGTTCCAGAACTTTCTCCCGTCTGTGCATTGGTTCTTTGTCCCTCTAGCAGCTGGGCTTTGTATGCATTTGTCGAATTTTGTTTTAATCTTTATCATCATGGTTGCTGTTGCTAATGTTGTTCTTGCTGTTGTTGTCGTCTTCGTAATTGTAGTTGATCATATTATTTCTGTTTCTCATATTTGTTACTTTTAGTTGCATGCAGCGAGAATGATAATAAGACAGCACGACGATTATGGTGATAACGATAATGAGCGCTATTATACCGAATGCAATAGTGATTGATAGGATGAAAGTAATAATAACGCTGATGACTACAAATATGATAATGCTGATGGTCTCATTAGCGTTATGGCCATGTGCGCTATATTCCCACTGTGATATTGAAGTGCGATTCGTTGCCAGTGAGGCTGGGGGACAGGGGAAGGGGAAGGGAAGGGAAAGGGAGGGGGGAAAGGGAAAGGAGAGGAGGGAGGGAGGTGCACTCACTTAATTGTGTCACAACTGAAACATTGTGTCCTCTAATGACCCGGTAATGAAGGTCATTGAGGTTGCCAGATGAAGAAGGAATTGGTTGGATTCAACCCGAGGGTTGGGGTAGGGGGAGGGGAGTAGTGGAGAAGAAGGAGGGGGAAGGTTGCAAGGCTGCTGGTGGGGGCTGTGGTGGTGGTTGCCAGGGGCGACCGCGGCATCAACTCCTGCTGCAACTACCGCATCACCTGGGACGTTGTTGTTGTTGCTTATGTATTTGCTTGCTTCACCATCATCCGAGTGTTTGCTCGTGGAATCGAAGAACCGGCGTGGCTCGGCGCTGCTTTATGAGGTCAGTCGAGTAATGCGATGATTGCATGAAGGGAAGGGGGGGAGAGGGGGGGTGGATACGGTTGATAAAGTGAACAAGCAGCGAGACGGTTCAGGATAGACTGAGTCAACATTTAATAACATTAAATGGCAAATGTTAGTGCGTGCCCGACGATGTTTCTACTAATTTGCCTCTGTGTTTATGCAATCAACCCTTTGATTTCCTAATGAAACGACGAGATAATCATTACCAGCAGCATGCAAATCGGAGCCAGGGTCAAAGGAGATAAGGGCAGTCCGGACACGCTATTTATATGCCAATGCACCGGAAGTCCAACAGACATAAAGATGTTCGTTCAAACACAATGCACTCATAATTAGCTTAATAAGGCCTATCAGAAGCAGCTGGCAGTAGCTCCGCCGCCAATCAGAAGGACGGGATTATAGGCTTCCGGAGAGGCGTTTTCGCTTATTTTACTTTGTTTTCTTCTCTTTTTTTACTGTTTTCTCGATGTTTAGTTGTCTGTTTTACCTGTCTGTTTTGATTCAACGTCTGACTCTCTATCTATCTATCTATCTATCTATCTATCTATCTATCTCCCTCCCTTCCTCATTCTCTCCCTCCCTCCTTCCCTCCCTCCCTCCTTCTCAAACCCCTCCCCCTCCCTTTCCCCTATCTCTGTCCCTCCCCCTCTCCCTCTCTCCCTTCCTCCCCCACCCTCCTCCCCTCACTCCCTCCCTCTCGTAATCTTTTTCTCCGACGTCTTCAGCCAGACATGTCTTATCGTGGTCTCTAAGGTCTAAAAACCTCCTGTCTTTATATCGGACTATTTTTTTCCATTCCAGTCTTCCTTGCTGCTTTTTTTCTACCACGAAGCTCAGATTTTTATCCTTCCCATTCGTACACATAAGATTGGCAAGAAGATTTTTTTCCCGTGTGACGAGGAGAAGAGCTTTCCCCCCTAGGATGAGTGTAAGAGTTTTTCCTAATATGATGAGGAAAAAATTAATCGTTATCCTCCCATAGAATGAGGATTTTTTCCCATTTGATGAGGAGAAAGGAAGAGTTTTTTTCCCCTGCCTGGCGAGGAGAAAGATTTTTTTCCCCAGTTGAGGTGGGGAAAAAAGAGTCTCTTTCACCCATAAGATGCGCGGAGGAGCCTTGCGTGCGCCGTGTGTTTGTTATGGCCGGAAGCCGTTTGTGTTGACTCAGCGCGCGTACATTTATTCCATCACAGTTCACATTAGCGTATTTTATATGCGTGTCGGTTATTTCTACGAATATCTGGGTTGTTGTTTATTCACTTATGCGTAAAATGTAAATGCGTGTTTCCTTATTTACAGGAATGTGAATGTTATCTGAGGGCTGTTTACCTTAGCGTCGCGGATGCCGATTCCACCCGAGTCTTTTTTAGATGTCTGGGTTTCTCCCTCTAGTTCCCCTTCCTACCTATTCACCTCCCTTCCGCCCCTCCTCCCTGTTCTTCCTCCCACCCTTCTCCTCTTTCCCATGCCCCGCCTTACCCCCCCATCACTAGCCAGGATGCAGATGATTGGGCTTAATAGCCTTTACGTGTTAAGGGCTTTACAATTATATTAGAGTGGCGAGAGTTCTCCCTGGTTGGAGGTGTAGGCGGGTGGGGGCGGTAAGTGTGGGGGGGAGGGGGTGGCATAGGAGAGAGGAGGATGGGGGAAAGGAAGGAAGGGAAGGGGCAGGAGGGAGTGTAAGCCTTTGCTTTGCGTATTAATAGGGAATGAGATAAAGTTTTGTATCACTTGTGTTTACCTTTTTGAAATCCGAGTTTTATATATTAATTAATCATTGTTTTACTAACTTGTGGTGACATTAGATTTAACTGTTATCATTCGTTATACATGTTATTGTTATACTTGCTCACATATATCCACAAAGTGACGTTCTAATTATGTTTTTTTTTTTTTCTCCTTTTTTTCAATTCTATATTGTTATTAACCCCATTAGTTGTGCATGTTGATGTCGGGCATGGCACATTCGTGACGGCCGGCCATATTGGAGCCCCATCCTTCACCCGACTAATGCCAGGCCTTTGTCCGCCTTCCATCACGGCACTCGTCGCAAAACACACATGTCCCGCGGCGAGAGTGCTTCGGTTCCCCGCAACGAATGCGTCTTATGTCATGGTGGGCGGGCGGCAATGGCATTTTTTGCAGATTTTCCCTATGCTGTATTCTTCAGTCCTCGATTCACTTTTTCTGCTTTTCCTAATCTTGCTTTCATGTCTTCCTTTTCCCATTTACCAACCTGATGGTCGAGTTTGAACTAATGTTTTTATTTGTTTTATTCCGCAGGTGAGTCCTGTCTTGTTGATGCAATCGCCGGCGTTCACCGGCTAATGTTGGTGAGTTCGTTTCTGTCGCAAACATATTTCAGCCTTCCCCTGTTTATTATCGTAACCGGTATCTAGGAATATTGCCATCGCTGTAGCAGTGGCCGGTTGGGACCCCATGTGCAATAACTATTCTTAAAGGAACTTACTTCAACTGGCCGTCAGGCTAAGTTTCCATCGACTATTCTATGCAAGATGACCCTTGCGGTCTTCTCCTGGAAGGTCCGGGACATTCATCGCATAAATTCTTACTGTTGACATAATGGCATCGTAAGATAGCCGCTGACAGCCAGGAGGGGACCTTGAAGGATGAGGAACGTGATTCCAGGAGAGGCTCTGGTGGTGGAGGACGCTGCCGTGTTGACACTTGAGGTTGAGGTTGTGTGAGACATCCCTCTCCACTCCCCCCTCTCTTCGGCAGTGGCGTGATGTGAGAGGGTTGCCTGGGGGTTGCGGGTTGGGGGTGAGGGAGACCTGTGACACGTGTCCGTCGAAGTCAGTCTCGGTGAAGAAGGGGGGGAGTCGTCTTCCTCTCTCGAGAGTGAAAACATTCGTCTGCCTTGTCACTCTCCTTGTTGGATGTTTCGTGTGTCACAGAACAGATAAACTCCTTCACAGCAGAAAAGACAGACAGATGGACATGAGCTTAAACAAAAGTGAAAATCAAAAGACGTCTCGCGATTTCTGCATCAGGGAATGCGACGTGCTGTTTCGAATGTAAATCTTGAGCGCTTGTGTGGCGGTTACAACTCCGCATCTTAGCACGTATCATGTGCGTTTAGTTCTTTCCCCATTTTTCTTTCTACTCTTCCTTCCTCCTCGTTCCTCCATTTCTTCTCCTTTTTTCCTTCCCTGTTTCTTCCTCGTCAGCTGGGGCAATCCTTTTCTTTTCAGTTGATATTAAAGACTCCCCCAACTAACTAAATGCTAATCAAGATTAGTTCTGTCTCAACTCTCGCGTAGTCTGAATATTTAATGAGATGAAACGGTAGAGACGATACGTACATAAACTGTCGAGGGGAAAGGGGCGCAGCGTAGGGGTTGGAGGAAGAGGGCCACAGTGGAGAGGCTGAGGGGAGGTTTGAATAGGTCGTTCAGCATTGGAGAGATCCGCCCACCCCTTCCCCTTCTTCCTGAGGTCGCCTTCAAAGGATCACTCTGTATGGGGATGCTTTTCTACATCTCGTATAACATGAGGATTAATGTCGCGTCTCATAAAGGTGGGGAGGAGGAGCGGGGGGGAGGGGGGCATGTGGCCTTTGAATAAGGTGCGTGACTTATTCGCCTCATGTCAATGATTCAGTCACCAGGCAGTCAAATTGTGTGTGCACGCATGCGGAAGGCAAGTATGCAGACAAACACACGCACGCAGAAATGCACAAATTCTTTGGGATAAGGGGAGGCATCAGAATGAAAAATGTCCCCTTTTCGTACCCTGCAAATCCTTCCTCTCTGTTCACTTTTCCAGTCCAACCCCTCTTTTTATCCGAATATTCTTTTGTTTCTTTCCGGAATTGCTCTACCTGCTGTCTTCCTTTCCCTTATTGCCCATCTGTCTTTCTCCCCTCGTCATCTCAAGTGTCCCATCCTCTTGTGTCTCCCTCTTTCCTTTTTTCTTTCCACATGCCTCGCTTTCCTTCTTTTTCTTCACTGGCCTTTATTCTGTTATTATTGTCCATATGCTTCTCTTTCCTCCATTTTCCTCACGTGCGTATCTTTCTTTCTTTCTCTCCACACGGTGCTATTTCCTTATTTCTCTTTAGGTGCCGGTTTTTCTTTTTTTCTCTCCACACGCCTTTCTGTTCCTCTTTCTCTATATACATTTATCCTTCCCTTTTTCCCCTGTCTCTTTTCTTTCTTTCTCTCCAATGCTTCTTTCCCCTTTCTTCCTCTCCACGTCCCTCTCTTTCCTTGTTTCTCTCCACATTTCCTCTCTTTCCTTATTTATCTCTACATGCCTCTCATTACTTCTTTCTTTCCATATACCTCTCCGTCCGCATCCCTCGCCGCCGTTAACACCGACCTCGTTATAAAATCCAATTTCTATCACGTTATATGACACAATAAAGATATTTTACGACATTTGAAGACGTCTGAAATAGCCTTTGGCTTAAAGCGCGCTATTAGCTCTTAAGAGTGCCACTTACCACTTACTCTAAGAGGAGGGAGAAACTTGTTCTGTAGTTCTGCGTTTGGGAGTGAGATTGGGCGGGAGCTGAAGGTGGCGTGGGCGTCGGAGGAATAGGAGTAGAGGGGAAAAGGAGAGGGTAATGGCAAGTGTGGGAGCAGGGGATTGTGAGGGTAATCATTTAAACACTCTCTCCGCGTAATGCAGTGATATATTCTCCAAGCTCTCCCACGCGCGATCCTCCTGCCAGAGCCGTGGGATCCTGTATGGGTGTAGGAATCCGCGAGGGGAGGAGAGGCGGGGGACAGATGGAAGGGTAGGGGGAAGAGGAGGTAGAAGAGAACGAGGAGGGGGAAGAGCGAAGAATGAGAAGGAGGAAGAAGAAGATTAGGAAGAGGTCTCGAGTTGAAGGATGAGGACAAGAGCTGTCGAGTCTCACCCTGGCGCTCCAACCACCAGATGTAAACACCGCCACCGCCAGGGGTATTCGCCGCCTTCCTGTTGCATGTGGAGTGGACACACATCCCCCAGGCTGCGGCGGAGGGCTGGAGGACAAAGCAGTCCGGACAAAGGATCACTTCGTTATAAGTCAAGCACGCTTCGTTATGATAAAAAAATTAGAAGAAATGTTTTACTGAAATACATTCTCTCTCTCTCTCTCTCTCTCTCTCTCTCTCTCTCTCTCTCTCTCTCTCTCTCTCTCTCTCTCTCTCTCTCTCTCTCTCTCTCTCTCTGATGCAAAGACGTAGGAAGGGCTGATTTACTACCCAGTTTAGCACTATATATGGGCTTTGCGAGTGGTAGATGACAGCTCCATCTCTCCTCACCTCTCATACCCAGCCCTTATCCTTCCGTCTCCATGTCCCACTCTCCCTCCAGACTTAAGCTTATCCTAAAACCCTCCGTCAGTCTTCGTTAAGAGGGAGAAAGGGAAGACGAGGATGGATGGGGAAAAAGGGGGGGAGGGGAGTGGAAGAATAACGATGGTAAGTAAAAGCTTACGACAGAAGCGTAATAGACGGGAAGGAGCAAAGACCCGTGAAAGAGGGAAGCAAGCAAGCATAAAGTGGCTACTGTATTAGTGTTGTTCCTTTAGTGTTTTCATATTAATGAAGAAAAAATCGTGACAGGACGTTTGGAATGAGGTTTAATATAGGATGCGGAGGAAGCTTTATCTTTTATTTAGTCTTTTAGTCGTCTGTTTGCCGACGGACCGAGATAGGCAGAGGGAAATAAAAAAAAAACCTGGGGGATTAGAGATGCTGAAGAGCGAACGAGCGAGAGCGAGAGAGAGAGAGAGAGAGAGAGAGAGAGAGAGAGAGAGAGAGAGAGAGAGAGAGAGAGAGAGAGAGAGAGAGAGAGAGAGGGGGGGGGGGGGGAGGGAGGGGGGGATGTGAGGGTTGTGAGTGATAAATACAGTAAAAAGCAGTGGGGAATGATGTCACGTTGGATTAAAAAATCAAGCTAAAAATATGACGGGAAAATTTATAAGATTCAAGAGAAAATTTAAAGGGAGAATGGATAAAATCCAAGTATTGTAAAAACAGTGAAAGTCAATAGAGAAAATATCAGAATGAATTTATGCCCAGTTTGAAACTTTGATCTGACTTGAAAGGAAGTTGGAAGGACACAGACGAAACTATCCAAGTATTTTTGAAAAGAATCTAAGTGCTGTATAAGAACTGAGGACATGAATTCGGAAGAGAAAGGCCATTTCCTTCGCAATACGTAATTATAAATAAAGCACTTGAATGGAAGTGAATAAATCAGTAGGATGCATCTGGAAGCGACATGAGATATGGAAGCACACGGAATCCACAGGGAGCGGAGGGCCAGATCCCCTCTCACATGGGATCCACGGCTCTGATCCCCAGCGAGGAGGTCGAGGGACGGAGGGACCGCGGAAGGGACAGGCTATTGTCTCTCAAATATGTCCCCGCTAATTCCATTGATAGAATGGTTCGATTAAAATGATTAATCATTGATAAGGGATTTGTTGTTTACGCAGGAGCGATGGATGAGGACTGAAATTAATTAAGGCGTGCATCTCTTTTCATGAAGCTGATATATCCGGCTTTGAAACTAATTCGCCCTCGCCGAAACTTGGCCAAAAGCCCGGCCAGCGGCCCAATCTCGACTCCAAGACTGAAGAGCGTTTTCATTAGTCTGGCCAAGATGGGAGTGTCTTGGTCCAGGGCGAGAGTTAACAACTGCTACCATGGCTTTTGCCTTCCCTGGAGTTGACGCTAAATGTAAATGAGATTGAAGATGAAATTTACGGCACTCTGGCGCAGGTGCTCGATCTCAGCACGGATAAGTCAGCGTCGGGGAATGCTGAGCAGCCTCTTCATCAACTCGGGAGAAAAGTCAGGCTTTGCTTACTGAAATATATGCATGCAGATGTTAGAGTGAAAATAACGAGATTTCTTGTTCGCATTTTTGAGGGCATGTTGATTATTCTATATTTGCGACGACAGGCGAGAGAGAGAGAGAGAGAGAGAGAGAGAGAGAGAGAGAGAGAGAGAGAGAGAGAGAGAGAGAGAGAGAGAGAGAGAGAGAGAGAGAGAGATTACGTTGTCCCTTGGTATTGACCATCCAAAAGTTCAAGGTAAAACGGCTAGCTCAAGTCCGAGCCACCGGATCTCGATCAGTAAGCTGCTTCGACCTTTTGCTTTAATTCCGTTGCAAAGTCTCTTAATCAGTTAAGATAAAGAGCAATCAATGAAAGTCAAGAATAAATCAATTGCACACCTACGTCTCTCAGTGAAGAGTATAGTGTGAGATGGTATGGTGTGGTGGGAAATGGAGTGGTCGCAGCTTTAACTTGTAGTGTGTAGACTTTTCGAAAAAATCTGAAAGTTCGCGGACCTTCATCTGCTTTTATGGTATAAGATAAAAGAAATAATGACGTAATCAAATCTTTTCCCCCCTTTTTCTTTCTTTTTTGTGTGTGTGGGGGGCGGGGGTGAGCGTGGAGCTGATTCAGTGTACAGTATAATGATGACCTTCCCATTTTTCCAACATTATTAGACTGATATTTCGCTTTCATCGATCGAACCCAATTCTCTTCACCCTTTTTGCGAAAATCTATAACATTTCTCTTCATATTCCAATTGAATGCTCTCAATAATTTCATTTTCATCGTCTCAGCAGAGAGTGAATAGTTCAGCAATTGAATCTCACGAATTTTATGGGAAAAGAGCGAAAGAAACGACGAGAAATGTAAAAGGCGCCGAGTAAATGGTTCCAGAATCTTCCAGAATAGCTAGTCGGCGTCGTGATGGAGAGGGAGACGACCAACACGTAAATATTGCATCTCCAAGGTTAAAAAGATGCCAGCCCGAAGGGAGGAGCGTTCCGAGAAAGGCGATTTATTCCGGAGAAGCGCGATTCGCAGAGAAAGAACGACAATTTATGCCTTGCTGTTCTGTTGAGTTCACTTTACGTTTATCGCGCTGGACAGGAGCTGAATGGCGCTTTATCAACAGGGAGCAAATATGAATGAGTGTTGTTGCCGGGTTTGATTGGCTCCGAGTGATGTATGTGAAATGGGACCCGGATGAGTGACGTATCATGGGGTATCAGATTGTGTTTTTTTCTCTCTCTCCCTCCTTCCTCTCTCTCTCTCCTTCCCTTCTCTCTCTCTCCCTCCTTCATCTCTTCCCCCCTTCCTTCCTCTTTTTCTCTCCCTCCTTCCCCTCTCTCTTCCTCCTTCCTCTCTCTCTTCCTCCATCTCTCTCTCCTTCCTTCCTCTTTCTCTCTCCCTCCTTCCTCTTTCTCTCTCCCACCTTCCTCTTTCTCTCTCCCACCTTCCTCTTTCTCTCTCCCTCCTTCCTCTTTCTCTCTCCCTCCTTCCCCTCTCTCTCTCTCTCTCTCTCTCTCTCTCTCTCTCTCTCTCTCTCTCTCTCTCTCTCTCTCTCTCTCTCTCTCTCTCTCTCTCTCTCTCTCTCTCTCTCTCTCCTCTCTCCCTCTCTCTCTCCTCTCTCTCCTCTCTCTCCTCTCCTCTCTCTCCTCTCCTCTCTCTCCTCTCCTCTCTCTTCTCTCCTCTCTCCTGTCTCTCCTCTCTCTCCTCTCTCTCCTCTCTCTCCTCTCTCTCCTCTCTCTCCTCTCTCTCCTCTCTCTCTCTCTCTCTCTCTCTCTCTCTCTCTCTCTCTCCTCTCTCTCTCTCTCTCTTCTTTCTTTCTTTCTTTCTTTCTCTCTTTCTTTCTCTCTCTCTCTCTCTCTCTCTCTCTCTCTCTCCTCTCTCTCTCTCTCTCTCTCTCTCTCTCTCTCTCTCTCTCTCTCTCTCTCTCTCTCTCTCTCTCTCACCCTCTCTCTCTCTCTCTCTCTCTCTCTCTCTCTCTCTCTCTCTCTTTCTCTCTCTATCTCTCTCTATCTCTCTCTCTCTCTCTCTCTCCTCTCTCTCTCTCTCTCTCTCTCTCTCTCTCTCTCTCTCTCTCTCTCTCTCTCTCTCTCTCTCTCTCTCATCTGCATATCTGTATATTATGTTTCTCTGTTAGTCTGTGTTTGTGGGAATGCAATTTGACATGTAGCATAAATTACAGTTTGTTTTTAATTTCTAAATCGCAATCTTTTGCTTGGCATTTTAAAGGGGATAACAATTATCATCAAACCAACATGATTATCTCGTCCTTTCAGCTATACTTGTCTTGCCTACATTTGAATTACTAAAGGTTGGTTCAGATTACTATTGTTACCCCTGTAACAGCTGCGTTCAATTTACATTTTCTTTGTTGCTTACTAGAACGTCTGTGAGAGAAAACGGATAGACAATTGATCGGTGACTCAAGTATTGATGCCAGACACAAACTATACAGAAGCCACTTTAACTGATTTCACGTTTCTTTGATTTTAGGAAAAGAATTGGAGGGTGATAAAATTATTATAATAACTTTAATGTAAGCATATTTTGTTTTTGTTTTAAGACTATAGAAACATGATCCTGATGCCATTGATACGAAAATATTTAATTGCTGGGAACCAAAACAAATATGGACACTGGCGTGAGAGGGAATTATGCACCATTTTGTTCCCCTGTGAAGAATGGGAGGACGTATGAGATCCGTGCATTAAGGGCTCTCATATTTGCAAGGGCCAGCGAAAAGCGGAAATAGTTTTTGGTGTGACAGAACTTGCCTCCATATGGAAATAGCATGTTTTTTTGTGTGACGTCTCCATTGTTTTACATTTTCTGTTTTCTCTTTGGTCACTGTGTATTCTTCCTTGCCTCGGCGTCTAAACTGGTTCTTAATTCCCCTTTCACTGCTGCCATGAATTATGCATTTCTCGGAGGCGCTTTGTCGTCTGGAGTTTATTTCGGTGTTTCTTTGGCTTTCTTTGCTTTCGGTGTCGCTATTAGTAGTGGCAGACTGCACGCGTGCACACACACACACACACACACACACACACACACACACACACACACACACACACACACACACACACACACACACACACACACACACACACACACAGTTTATATATAGCGCATATATGCACTGCATATAAACTTTTACGGCACGTATGCCGAATTTTTACTTGCCTATTATATTTATGGTCCACTCACTGAACTTGATATTACCCTTCCCAATGTCCCTGCGGCTTAACACATCCCTGCATATCACATCTAACCCCCCCCCCCCTCACCTTCCCTCTGGCGCGGGCGGGACGCGACACAATTCCAAACGGGGAAGCCACGTTCGCAAGGGCGCGGGGAGAGCGAGGGTCTGTGGTTTTGGGTTTTGCGGCGCTGAGGCATTTCCTGGCGGAGGGCGTTCTTGCTGCGGGCGGCCGTCGCTTCTTGGGGCGGGCGCGTGCTGAAGGTGGGGAGGAGGGGAGAGAGAGAGAGGGGATTGTGTGGAAGGGAAAGAGGAAAATGGGGGGTGAATGGGAATGACTCATTCGCTTGACGCGTTAACTTTGCCCCCGAGAGCTTGTTACAAGGGGTTCCTTATTTACTTTGGGTGTTGAGCGTTTCCCCTTCTTAGGCGGAAAGGGCTTCTCGTTTTTGTTTGTGGGTGCAGGCGTGTCGCTATCATTTTATTGATTTACATGCTGTATGTCCTTCTCCATTTGGGTAAGGAAGAAAATTTAGTGCTAGAGACCATTTATTCCTTTTGTCTGACGGTAAATGTTAAAAATAGACACGGCAATTCTCACTAGTTGACACTCGTATACACGCGCAGTCGCATTCACTTTCCCCTCCCCGCTCTGCCCTTCCCCTCTTGTCGAGTCGCCCATCCAGCTCGCGCAAGCATTTCCCCTCGCAAGCCTGTTTTTGCGTCCCGTCACCTGCAACTATATGTGCCCTTCAGCCTCCATGCCCTTAAGGTCGAGAGAGGCATGGGTTCACCTTTCAGTTCTCTACCTTATAGCGAGTTGCAGCAGGATGGAGAGTCGCGTCTCCTTTCGGACCGCGCATTTGTCGTCGCTCAGCATAAAGCTTTGGATAATGTCGCGCTTTTGCAATTTGGAAATGATTCTTGCAAGATTTTGCGAGAGTTGCAATTGCAAGAGAGCGCCGATATTACGTATTCCGAATTTATTGTTCGGTCGAAATCCTGTGCTAGATTGCGCTACACAATTTCATTATCGTTTTCCCCACCGTGAATTACGGTATTGCAATTTTTATTCCTGGGGTGTCGCGGAGAAGAGAAGGTGGGAAGAGGGAGAGGGAACGTGAAGAAAGAGAGGAGGAGAAGAAGACTTATGGAAAGCTTAAGAAGAGGGAGCAGAGAACAAAGAGGTATAAAGAACCAAGACAAGGGAGATGAAAGATATAATAGAATGATATGTTGAAACAGAAAGGGGTAAGGAATATATGGCACAGAAAACAAATCACAGGGAATGAGAGGGAGGAAGAACAGACGGGGAGAAAGAGATGACGTCCAATAACTCCCCCCCCCCTCCTCCCCCCCACTTTTTAGACCAGATGTTCTTCTCCGGAGTGATGACCTTTAGTGAGGGGAGTTGCCTGTGGCATATTATTTTTGGTGTGGATTTTAATTGGTATTGGCAGTATTCGTGAGTCTTGTCGGGTTTCTTCTTTCTTTCTTTTTTCTTCTTCTACTACAACAACTACTACTACTACTACTACTATTACTACTACCACTTTTTTCTACTACGACTACTGCTTCTATTACTACTACTACTACTACTGCTGCTGCTGCTGCTGCTGCTGCTTTTACTAGTATTTCTGCTACTTCTACTACTTCTACTATTACTTCTACTACTACCACTACTACTACTACTACGTCTACTTGTACTACTACTCCTGCTGATGCTACTTGTGTGTTCTGTGGTGCAGTGGTAGCATTCTCGTTTAGCAACCTTGTTGACCTGCGTTCGTATCTCGCGCGTTGCCAGTGGATGGTAATTTAGAAGCAAATATAAACAGACCGCCTGCCACACCAAGAATGAAATGAAACTAAATTGAATTACATTACTACTTCTGCTACTACTACTACTTCTACTACCACCACCACCACCACCTCTTTCTTTCTTTCTTTCTTTCTTTCTTTCTTTCTCTCCCCCTCCCTCCCTCCCTCTCTCCTCCTCCTCCTCCTCTTCTTCTCTCTCTTCTTTCTTTCTTTCTTTCTTTCTTTCTTTCTCTCTTTCTCTCTTTCTCTCTTTCTCTCTTTCTCTCTCTCTCTCTCTCTCTCTCTCTCTCTCTCTCTCTCTCTCTCTCTCTCTCTCTCTCTCTCTCTCTCTCTCTCTCTCTCTCTCACTCCCTTCCCCCCTCTCCCTCTCTTTCTCTCTCTCTCTCTCTCTCTCTCTCTCTCTCTCTCTCTCTCTCTCTCTCTCTCTCTCTCTCTCTCTCTCTTTCTCTCTCTCTCTCCCCTCCCTCCCCCCTCTCCCTCTCTTCTCTCTCTCTCTCTCTCTCTCTCTCTCTCTCTCTCTCTCTCTCTCTCTCTCTCTCTCTCTCTCTCTCTCTCTCTCTCTCTCTCTCTCTCTCTCTCTCTCTCTCTCCTTCTCCCTCTCTTCTCTCTTTTTCTTTCTCTTCTCCCTTCTTCGTTCTCTCTCTCTCTCTCTCTCTCTCTCTCTCTCTCTCTCTCTCTCTCTCTCTCTCCTTCTCCCTCTCTTTCTCTTTTTTTTTTTTCTTTCTCCCTTTACTTCGTTCTCTCTCTTTCTCCCACGTAGCTTTTTTACCCTTTCCTCCGAATTGTGCCAGTGTGCCTTTGTCTCGCGATTTCCTCTTATTTTTTCTGACCCTGACACATGGGTATGTCTCATCCTTTTGTTTTCTGTTTATATTATTTTTATGTCATATTATTATCTGTAACACTTCCCCTCCCCTTTCTCATACTTTTTCCCTCCCTTTCTCTTCCTCTTTCCTTTCCTTTCTCTTCTTTTCTCTTCCCTCTTCGTATTCCCTCCCTTTCTCTTTCCCCTTCCTAACCTCCTCCCTTTCTCTTTCCCCTTCCTAACCCCCTCCCTTTCTCTTTCCCCTTCCTATTCCCCTCACTTTCCGCTTCCTCGTCTCCCCTTGCTCACCCTGCCATCAGTGTTGCTGGCGTTTAGGGGGGAAATTCCCGGCACAGTCCACCTCTCCCCCTGCCCCCTCTCCCCCCTTACCCTCTCCCCCTTTTCACCCAGGCTTGGGGAGATCGAGAAATTCCGTGAATTGTGGGCATCGTCAATAGTATTGCAGCATCGTCCGTGTCTCATTCCACGCGCGTGTCTGTGTGTGTTACAGAGAGAGGGAGAGAGAGGTGAGAGAAGGGGAGGGAGAGGTGAGAGAAAGGAAGGGAGGAAGGGAGGGAGAGAAAGGGAGTGGGGGAGAAAAGGAGGGATAGAGAGAAATATGAGAGACTTTGAAGTCAGCATACATGGTTTTCATACAGACACACACTTATACATGTGTGTATTCTTACCCTGAAATCACACACATAAAAAAAAGAAATGTTTATGAAGGGAGCAGGAGGGAAAGTCACACCCTCTCCAGGATGACATCCTTCGTGCCGACTTCATCTTCTGTCACTTCTTCTTTAGATCGGCAAAAGGATGCCTATAAGAGCTAATCATTAATTATGAAACTGTCAGAAGAAACTTTTAAACGTCAAGCGTGCGCTCTGCAGTTATTGCCTTGTTATTAAAGTGTGATATTTCATAACAAAGGGGCCGGGCCCGAGTTTTCGGCAGTTTTAAACAAAGTATACAGAGGCAGTTTCAAGTTAACTGACATAGTGTAAACTCACATGACAAGAACACTACACAGATACTAGCATTCGGAATAGCTTTGTTACTTCCTCATTCTTAATGTAAAAGCAAAGATGTTTTTGCTGCTGCCATTGTAAGGGATCGCGACCGTGTTTACGTTTGGTAATAGAATCTGATGGAAGAATATGACCTCGCATCTAGAGGATTAGCAGTCTTGCCTTTATTTCTGTTATTATTTTATGAGCGTCATTGAGAGGGAGTTGAGGATCTAAGGCATGAGTAATCTCGGGCATCTGGCTCCCTCTAATCCCTCGCGCAACGAAGCACATCAGCACGGAACTGCCCGCCCGCCACAACTTTGTTTATGCTCGACAGTCACTCACGCCCATCCTCTAGCCACCACCTCGGCGTTGTACACATGTCGGTGCAGCTGTGCGACTGCTATGGAAAGAAGGGCACCAGCAAGAAAGGGTTGGGCCAGAGTTGGCGTGTTTGGGGAGGCGCGGGAGGGGAAGTGGAGGTTACAATGATGGCCCGGTTAATGGGGCACTTTAGCCTGCGTCCGACAGGTATTGTCTGGACGATAAAAGAGAGAGGGATAAAGATAAAGAGAAAGGCATTACAGCCATTCTTAAAAGCCCCTTCTCGTTGACCCATGCCATCTGAGACTGGGTTCATGCCCTTTGCAAAGTTAGGACTTGGTTGGACATGAACGTTAATGTCGTTATCATCACTATTTTCATGGCTGACCATATTAAGGATGATAAAGGGAAGTAGTTAAGTAAAATCTTAGGGGAAAACAGTCTTCAGTATTGATGACAGAGTTGTGTTTACGATAGGCAAGAAAACTGAAAGTAGCGAGAGAAGAACAAAGAGGCTTGGCAGCGCGAGGGTCAGTCAGGATTGTATTGGGTTAGCTCCTATTGGCGGCAATTGGCTCTGGCCTCGGCGGGCTCCCCGTGTGTGCCTGGCTGGATATTCG